>NC_090649.1:316799870-317099870 GCF_040937935.1 Hyperolius riggenbachi | reverse complement strand
TCTCAAACTCAGCATACCTACAGGGTATATCCCGACCAGGGCCGGCCTTAGGTTTCATAGCGCCCTGAGCGTAACCAGATTTTGGTGCCCCCCCCCCCATTCATCCTTTTCACGCGCATGCGCGCACGCATGCACGCACACACACACACATGCAGATCACACAGACAAAGATCACACACAGACACACACACACACATGCAGATCAAATACACACGCAGATCACACACACAGATAACACAGACGCAGATCACACAGACACACACATGCAGATCAAATACACACATGCAGATCACACACACACACACACATGCAGATCACACACACACAGATCTCACACACACACACACACACACACACACACACACACACACACACACACACACACACACACACACACACACACACACACACACACACACACACACACACACACACACACACACACACACACACACACACACACACCCAGCCTTAAAGAGGAATTCCAGTGAAATTAATGTAATAAAAAAGTGCTTCATTTTTACAATAATTATGTATAAATGGTTTAGTCAGTTTGCCCATTGTAAAAAATGTTAAGTCCCTGATTTACATTCTGACATTTATCACATGGTGACATTTCTACTTTTTTTGGCAGTTGGAAACAGCTGTAAACAGCTATTTCCCACAATGCAGTAAGGTTCGCAGACAGGAAACTGCCAGGAGTACCATGGTCTTCAGAGTTTATTGTGGGAGGAGTTTCACCACAATATCAGCCATACAGAGCCCCCTGATGATCCATTTGTGAAAAGGAATAGATTTCTCATGTAAAAGGGGTATCAGCTACAGATTGGGATGAAGTTCAATTCTTGGTCAAGGTTTCTCTTTAAGCATCAGAACACTGTAACATGATGCAGAAGCTACAAGTGCTATAGAAATTCATAAAAGGGTGGGACATTAGACTGCACCTATGGTATGGATTAGATTGTGAGCTCCTCTGAGGACAGTCAGTGACATGGCTATGTACTCTGTAAAGTGCTGCAGCAGATGTCACTGCTATATAAATACATAATAATAATATGGCAGGACATTAGACTATGACTATGGTAGGATTAGAGTATGAGCTCCTCTGAGGACAGTCAGTGACATGACTATGTACTCTGTAAAGTGCTGCAGCAGATGTCACTGCTATATAAATACATCATAATAATATGGTAGAGATTAAATTGCTGCAGCCTGTGGAAGATGCCTGAGCTATATAAATATATACAAAGAGAATAGTAGGACATTAGACTAGGACTATGGTAGAATTAGATTGTGAGATCATCTGAGGACAGGCATTGACATGACTATGTACTCTGTAAAGTGCTGCAGACAATGTCAGTGCTATATAAATACATAATAATAAATGGCAGGACATCAGACTATGACTATGGTAGGGTTAGATTGTGAGCTCCTCTGAGGACAGTCAGTGACATGACCATGTACTGTGTAAAGTGCTGCAAAAGATGTCACTGCTAGATAAATACATAATAGTAATATGGTAGGACATTAGACTATGTCTATGGTAGGGTTAGATTGTGAGCTCCTCTGAGGACAGTCAGTGACATGACTATGTACTCTGTAAAGTGCTGCAGAAGATGTCAGTGCTATAAAATTTAAATACATGATAATAATTGATAATTTAAATGATGATATTCAGACATTTACAGTGAACTATTGCTGATTTCTTTTTTTGAAAGGGGTGGGATGGGTGGGGAAGCAGAGTGAGAATGAGGATAAGGAGGATTGAGGAGGGTGGGAGAGAGATAAAGAAACATTGGAGGAGAGTGGACAGAGTAGAGGGTGGGGTGGAAGACAGTAAGGGCTCATTCACACTGCAGGCGTTTTCAGGGTTGGGGGGGGGGGGGCATCGGAGAGGTGTCGTCACAAAACTGATTCCTGAGAGATTTCATGCTGAAATCTATCAAGAATCGCCTGTGGTGTATGGGAAGCCGGCAGATCTCTCTCCAATCAGAGAGAGATCTGTCTCTTAGTCGATCTGCCTATGTATGGGGACCTTAATAAAAATAATAAGGACTGTGTGGAAAGGAGAGAGCCATGAGAATGGGGAGGGAGATAGATGTGGGAAATAGAAAAGTGGGACATCACAAAGAAGGGAAGATAAAGTGGTAGAGGCAGAGGAGATCTTGTGGGGAGATGAATAGTTTCTCACTACTAGTGCTCCAGTCTTTATCCAGTTTGGCTGGGAAGTGCAGCAGCGTTAAATAAACTATTATACCATGGTGAGAAGTTAGAAAGCAGAGAGGGGGAGGGGATCAGGGGGACGCTGCACAGATAACAGATCAAAGTCAGACAGAAAGTAAACTAGTTGTAATTGCCCAGCTTACACAGCACTCAGCTCCACTCTCACCTCTCCCACTGGAAGAGCTTCCAGCTGCAGCACTCCGATCTCTCTCCCCCCTGGCTGCTGTGTCAGATCCATCCCTGGATGAGAGAGGCTATATCCAAACTTGCCGCTCTGCAGCCTCACAGTCCATCTCACAAACAACGCTTTGCTCAGCTGAGCTCCCCGGGCATCCTTCTGAAGGGCTTTGCTTGATGACCTTATCAAGCGCCGAGGACCCTTAAAGCCACCATTCAGAAGAATGCCCGGAGAGGCTGAGCTGAGCAAAGCTGCTGTTTGAGAGTCGAGATGGACGGTGAGAGCCACTGCCTTCTCTACATCAGAGGGAGGGAGGGAAGGGAAGTGAGAGGAGCTCAGCGCGCTGTGGCACATTAATCGGAGGGAAGTTGTGCGGAGGGGACACTTATATTGGAGGGAGGGAAGTGCGCCCCCTGGAAGCCGGCGCCCTGAGCGACCGCTCCGGTCGCTCAGGTCAAAGGCCGGCCATGATCCCGACTGATTTTAAAGTTTCACAGCAGTGCTCCTCATGTCAGGTAAAGTTTGCATCACAGTTTGAAGAGTTGTATTTTATTAATGATAATCAAAAGAAAATACCAATAATAACAGCCAACATGAGGTGATACAATGATTATGCTGTATATTAAAAAAAATAGTGCACTACATATCCACACACCCATTCAACGCTGTCCCCAATCACCCCCTCCCTGGCAACCCCGACCTTAAGTCACCTCCGTCCAGCCAGCAAGCTGCTTCCCGACAGTAACAGATACAGGCGCCCACAGGGAGACAACAGGGCAATGCACAAGAGGCACCACAGAGAAGGAAAAATAAATAGATAAATAAACAAACAACAAACAGCCCCCACCCACATCTGAGCAGAAAGCACCCAGCCCAAAACCATCCACACCCTCCAAAACCACCCACACCCTCCACAAACTTCCACAGTGGGACAATCCAAAGGCTCCACACCACTCCATAAACTCCAAACTATGCCAAAGCATCCCAACCACCCCGACCCACCGGGCTGTGCCAACCAGCTCAACAGGTGCAAAGCACCCCGGCGAGCCCAGGCTCCACTAATGGCAACGTCCCAAGGCAAACAAATCCACCGGACACCGCACACCACCGGGCCCCGCAAACGCGGACCAAAGGAGGATGCTGCCTCTCCAGACAAGGCACAAAAGCCCGTCTGGCCCCCGCAAATGCTCCTCCGGACAAGGAGGAAGACCCGCGGTCCCCCGTGTCATGGTCAGATGAAACAACAATTGAATTGTTTGGCCACAACGAATGCCCCGCCCCCCATTTAGCGCACAATAAAACATTTTTTTAAAAAAGTCCTAAATCCAAAGAGCACCGTCCCCACCGCCAAACACGGTGGCGGAAACCCAACACCCCGAGGGTACGCCTCAGCCAATGGACCAGGGAACCCAACCCCAGCAAACGGCAGCACGAAAAAAGAGCAGAACATGGGGACCCTCAACAATACCACCAGGCAATCCGCAGAGCAACCCAGCCCCGGGCACCAGCGGACACCTCAGTATCACACTAATCAGAAACAAACAGCAAAAGTAGTGCAGCACCGGTCAACAGACAACAACACCAACGTCCCGGAGCGGTCCTGCCAAGGCTCCGACCTAAATCCAACTGAGAATCTGTAGAGGGAGCCAAAAGATCAGGGCGATGGCAAGAAGACCCTCCAACCCGGAAGACCCCAAGCCCACCACCAAGGATAAAAGGGCAGACACACCTGTCCTAAATGCAAAAAGTTGGTCCGCCATCACAGTAAGCGCCTGGCCGCTACAATAGCCTACAAAGGCCTCTCCACCGACCATCGAGAAGGGTGCAAACAATCCCAGATCGGACACTCTCCACCCAAATGCAAACAAGAGCCGAGAAATGCTCTCCCTCCACAACAGTGCCTCCTGCACACCACCCCACCACACCTCGGGAGACACCCATACCACCCCCTGCCAAAACAAACAAACAAAAGAAAACAAAACAAGACAGACCCTTCATCTGACCATAAGCAACCCCAAGTCAGGACCCACCACGGACACACACAACCACGAGTAGCACCACACACTTATTTTTTTGCCCCTTCCAACTGACACACATCCATACTTCCATGCATTCTTCATTCAACCTTGCAAACTTTCTTTAAACTTCCTGTAATCCCGACATCATAGGGTAAAACCAGCGGCAGATCTCCGCTTAACGGTGAGGCAGCCCGGCTCACCTCACCAAGTGCTCCGATCACGTGATTCCCGACTTCCGGTCTTGCCTGCTATTCATTCCAGTGTGGTTGTATGCTCTACGCTAAGAACGAGCGGCTGCAGCCTCCTGATAAGAAAAATAGTACAATAGCGCAGACTGCTGGAAAGAAGGGGCCACACACGGGGGTTCACACTTACAAGGAAGCTTCTTTGTTTATTGCACATCAAAGAAATTAGCCTCCACTTCCCGACTCGAGTTTCCGCCAATGCCTCCCCCTGTCGAAGGTGAAAGTTTTTTTTTCTATTTTCTGACACCAGTGACTTGATTTTAGGCTATCTTAGTATAACAGGTTACTGTAACACTCACTGTGGCAAAAAAAAAAAAAATGTGCCCTTTTTGCAATACTAGGATGTGTTTTCTATGGCTCGAATTTTAATAATGAAAATAAAAGTTACAGAACGTTTTAATATTATAAAAGGGCTTTTGCTTTGGATCAGTTTATAATCTAGTGTTTAAGTATTTTATTTCCCTGATTTACATTTAGCAGATTATTTTCTAGTTTATTGATTTCAATAGCACATTATCTTTTTGTACCTCTGTGTAAAAAAATAAATAAGATAAACTTCAAAAAATAAATAAACATAAACTAAAATTACCAATGTAATACGGTAAATTCATGGTGAATTAATAGAGTAGCAACATTAGTATATGTATAATAGTAATAAGTTAACTGCCTTACTAACACTATTTTGTTGTGTCAAAGTGAACATTTTTTTATTTATTTTAAGTTTGTACTTTTGTACACGTCCTACCCCTTTTACAAACTACGTAACTGCACAAGTCAGGCAGACCTTAATAGTTTTACTAAATTAAAAAGTATGCCTAAATAAGAAAGGAAAAAAGCAAGCTTAAATAAGAAAGGAAAATTGCCTTTGCCTGCTGCCACCTCTTAAAATACGCCGACCTTTTTCCATGTCTGAACTGCAAGCTGGGATGAAAGTTCCGACTTGCAGCCTTTGTTTCTGCTCTAAGGATCCTTGTGGAGGTTCATTTTAAGAGGGGGCACTTTTTCATTGTCTTTCATCACAATTTTTCTTAGTGGTCATATTTTACTGAAAAACTCTCCCTTTTCCTGAAAAGTTATGTGGAATGGAATTGCTTCTTTTCGGTCATCTCTATTTGGAAATGTATCGTCACTGCGATGATTGGGTCTCACAGTGATTATGTCACTTTTTAATGCGCCAAAATCTTTATTTTCATCTTGAGGCTGCAAACTGGAATAGAGGTTCTGGCATGTGCCCTTGTTTGTTCTCTGGACTGCTGCAAGATCCTACAGACCCATGTGAAGGCGAAAATATTTGCAGGGGTAATATATATGCATCATTAAGGGACCAGTTAAATCTCTCTAGTGATCCATATTTGCACAAAACTTGAAAAAGTACAGGTTTTGTGAAAGTATTAATGGAAGCTAAAAATCACTTTTGCTATGAAATTGAATTTATGTAAAAAAAAAAACAACTCACCAAGCGCATCAAAGTGTGCATTATGGCCAGTGTTCCACTTACACATAATTCACCATCCGTTTCTTACTTAGTTAAACCCCCCTTTTTTATTATTAACCACTTAAGGACCACAGGCTTTACCCCCCTCAGTGACTAGGCTATTTTTTTATAAATTAGGCCACTGCAGCTTTAAGGGCTCGCTGCAGGGCCGTACAACTCAGCACACAAGTAATCCCCCCCCCTCCTTTTCTTCCCACCAACAGAGCTTTCTGTTGGTGGGCTCTGATCCCTGCCAGCATGTTTGTTTATTTTTTTGTATTTATTTGTTGTTGTTTTTTTATATATATAATTTTAAACATTTTTTATAATTCCCCTCCGTCCCCCCGCCAGCCGATCACTCCTGTGCGTCCCCAGTACAGCGCTGCCGTAGATCGCAGTGCTGTACAGTGTAAATAGATGTTTTGCCGTCTAACAGTTTCCTAGCGGCGATCACCACTGGGAGAATGATGACAGAGCTGAGCTCCGTCGTTCAAGCAGAGATGCGTGTGCATCGGCGCACGCAATCTCCTGCAAAACCCCACCCCAGGACTTCACACCAACTGACTTTGAGTGGTCCTGGGGCTGCTGCCAGTCATTTAGTAGTTAAACTGCTAAATGAGAATACATTTTTTTCATAAAGTCTAGAATAGATAGCATTAATTACATGCCCTAAGAAAACTATCAAAATATAATAAAAACAAACAGCTGTCTCATTTAATTTTTGTAAATAAAGCTGCTTGGAGGATTTCAACTCTCCAGTCTGTGTCCATTTAAAAACCCTGTAGCCATTAGTAATAAATAATAATAAGGGTTAAGCTCTCTCTAAACATTATTAAGAAGGAGATGTTATAATGTGGATCAATGTTGTTTCAGACAGCCACGTTTTACAAGTAGTATTAATAAGCAGGTGTTGTGGGTAAGACTGGAGGAGCTGGTGTTATAAAGCAGATGAACTCTGTTAGCATTATTTAAAGGAATACTTAAAGAGACACTAAAGCAAAAAAAAATAATTACGTTATAATGAATTGTATGTGTAGTACGGATAATTACTAGAACATTAGTAGCAAAGAAAATATTCTCATATTCTCATATTTGTATTTTCAGTTATATAGTTGTTTTTTATAACATTGCATCATTCTCTAATATTTGCAGTTTACACACTACTCAGCATGCTAAATGATTTTACAGGGCAGGCTATCAAACTTTTGACCTGTCTTCTGCTGAGAAAAAGAAGATACAATGACTGATAGTTGAGATAACAAGCTTCAGAAGACAGAGCTCTCTGTGACTTTGAAAGTCGTGGAACTCAATGGTTCTTTTGCATACATAACAACTGGAGTTTTTTAACTCTTCGTGTACTGGAAACAATATTAGACTTATGTCTCTGCTCCTAATGTTTTATTTCTTAGCTGTACTACACATACAAATCATTATATCATAATTTTTTTTTCGCTTCAGTTTCTCTTTAAGCTTCCTAGGGAAAAAAAAAAAAAGTCTCACTTACCTGGGGCTTCTACCTGCCCCCTGCAGCTATCCTGTGCCCATGCAGCCACTCACCGATGCTCCGGTCCCCCACTGCTGGACAGTTTTGTTTTCGCAGACTGGAAGGTGGCGGGCCACTGCGCCTGCTCAGCTCTGGCCACACGCGGATTCACGACCGCAATAGGTCCTGCGCCTGCAGGAGCAGGATATAAGCAGGGCCGTTTCTTGCCCCGTTCAGCCGGTTCTGCTGAACGGGGCGCCGATGAGTGACAGATTGGGGGGCGCCAGGCCGTCCCTGTGGCCGCCGCCACTGCTCCCCCTCCCTCCCTCCTGGCGCCTCACTCAGACCTCGATCAGGCGGCGACCAATCGTGCGGGCGCTAGGACCCAGCGCCCGCACTATGCGGAAGTGACATCACTTCCGCATATAGAGCGGTTGCGTCCGGCGCCCGCCGGTACTGGTCGGGTCGCCGCTGATCCTGAGGTCTGCAAGGTAAGGGGGGAGCGGGAGCGGGAGCGGCGGCTGGGGGCTCCCTGTCACTTACTGCTCAAACGGGCTCCCTGTCACTCACTTCCTAAAGGTACTCCCTGTCACTCACTTCCTAAAGGGGCTCCCTGTCACTCACTTCCTAAAGGGGCTCCCTGTCACTCACTTCCTAAAGGGGCTCCCTGTCACTCACTTCCTAAAGGTACTCCCTGTCACTCACTTCCTAAAGGGGCTCCCTGTCACTCACTTCCTAAAGGTACTCCCTGTCACTCACTTCCTAAAGGGGCTCCCTGTCACTCACTTCCTAAAGGGGCTCCCTGTCACTCACTTCCTAAAGGTACTCCCTGTCACTCACTTCCTAAAGGGGCTCCCTGTCACTCACTTCCTAAAGGTACTCCCTGTCACTCACTTCCTAAAGGGGCTCCCTGTCACTCACTTCCTAAAGGGGCTCCCTGTCACTCACTTCCTAAAGGTACTCCCTGTCACTCACTTCCTAAAGGGGCTCCCTGTCACTCACTTCCTAAAGGGGCTCCCTGTCACTCACTTCCTAAAGGGGCTCCCTGTCACTCACTTCCTAAAGGGGCTCCCTGTCACTCACTCACTTCCTAAAGGGGCTCCCTGTCACTCACTCACTTCCTAAAGGGGCTCCCTGTCACTCACTCACTTCCTAAAGGGGCTCCCTGTCACTCACTCACTTCCTAAAGGGGCTCCCTGTCACTCACTCACTTCCTAAAGGGGCTCCCTGTCACTCACTTCCTAAAGGGGCTCCCTGTCACTCACTTCCTAAAGGGGCTCCCTGTCACTCACTTCCTAAAGGGGCTCCCTGTCACTCACTGCCTAAAGGGGCTCCCTGTCACTCACTGCCTAAAGGGGCTCCCTGTCACTCACTGCCTAAAGGGGCTCCCTGTCACTCACTGCCTAAAGGGGCTCCCTGTCACTCACTGCCTAAAGGGGCTCCCTGTCACTCACTGCCTAATGGGGGTCCAGGCTGGCTACATGTACTGGGGAAACTGGCTGTTTGTCATTATGTGCATTTACTGGTGAAAAGCTGTCTCTTATTATGTGCATTTACTGGTGAAAAGCAGTCTCTTATTATGTGCATTTACTGGTAAAAAGCAGTCTCTTATTATGTGCATTTACTGGTGAAAAGCTGTCTCTTATGTGCATTTACTGGTGAAAAGCGGTCTCTTATGTGCATTTACTGGTGAAAAGCGGTCTCTTATGTGCATTTACTGGTGAAAAGCGGTCTCTTATTATGTGCATTTACTGGTGAAACGCTGTCTCTTATGTGCATTTAGTGGGGAAATTTTGTCAGTAAAAATAATCTTTTGTCAGTAAATTTTTAGGTATTTGTCAGTAAAAAATAACGTGAAAGGTTGGCAACACTGGCAGGCTGCGCGGCGCAACGGGAAAGATACAGGCAGCCCACCTCACGCTTGGGCTTGGCGGGGGGAGGAGCCGACGACAGCGAGCGAGAGTACGGTGGCCGCAGGCAGCCATAAATACGCAGTGTGTGACTGCGTCGCACTCGCAGAGCCTCTCAACCTGAGTCAGTCCAGAGACTAGCAGACTGCCAGGCAGTCAAAGCCAGCCAGGAGCAAGCCCATGGAAGAGGGGTAGGAATGGGGTACCACATGCATGCGTAAAGAGGTGGAAGGTGTGGGTGTGATTAGGCAGGACATGGGTGTGGTTATGTGGTTGGGCGCGGTTAATTTAACCACTCCCATAGGCGCCAGAGAAAATCTTGCTGCCAGGTGCCAGGCACCCCAGGCTCACCCCTGTGTGCAGCAGCAGTGTGCGGCGGAGCCCAGCCCCAGAAGGTGGAGTCTTTTTGGCCAGTTGGACTCGGGCTCCTCGCTGCCACTGCTGCTAGTGGGTGCCTTGGCCCTTGCTGCCGCTGCCCGCTAGCACCTCCATGGTCCCCTGCCCGGACCCCCACCGTTCCTGGCCCGGCGCCTTCTTCCAGTTCCACCTGCCATGAGATGGACCTCATGGTAAGTAGGCAGTAAGGCAGGCAGTCTATGTACAGCACTGCCTCTCTCTTTCTGATGTGGCTGCTGGGGGAGGGGGGCGCTCTTTTTGCCCTGGGCTGGTGGTCAGAACCCACCATGGTGATGGTCTAACAGTGTGACTCCCTGGCTGGGGGTAGGGGGGCACTCTTTTTGCCCTGGGCTGGTGGTCAGAGTCTGACCACCAACCAGCCCAGGGCAAAAAGAGTACCCCCCTTCCCCAGCCAGGGAGTCACAGTCAGACCATGGTGGGCTCTGACCACCAGCCCAGGGCAAAAAGAGCACCCCCCCTACCACCCACAGCCAGGGAGTCAAAGTCAGACCATGGTGGTCTGACGGTCAAACCACCATGGTCTGACTGTGACTCCCTGGCTAGGGGGGGGAGAGGGTCACACTTTTTTTCCCTGGACAGGTGGTCAGACCACCATACTGTGACTCCCTGGCTAGGGGGCGGAGGGGGTCACTCTTTTTTTCCCTGGGCAGGTGGTCAGACGCAGAGTAAAAAAATTAAAAATAAAATAAAAATGGTGAGTTGGTTTCAAGAAGCCTTTTGACATGATTTCACTTAGCAGCTTTGATTGGGGGGGGGGGGGGGGGGGGCAATTTTTTGACTCTCGAACTGGGTGAAATTTAGCCTAGAAACTGCCCTGGATATAAGTAGTACACAAGTAGATCAAAAGAACAGTTTGAGCAAGCTGCTTTACAATGCTGAAACAAGGTGCCGAGTGGAGAACAGGAAGGCTCTATGCTATCCAGAGCCTACCTCGGTAAGTATAAAACCTGAAGGAAATGTTCTCATTCCGGGTTTGCGTTAAGAAAACTGATGTAATTACAACTGTCAACTGTGTGTAATTGGGAAAAGGGAAACATTTTTTATTGCAAAAATGCTTCAAGTGGATTCACTTTGCATCTATTGCAATGTGCATATGGCACCTCGCAACACATTTCTAAATTAACAGTTTTCAGTAACGCATGAGTTGTCATGCATCTGTACCTTGTCACTATATATTTGTAACACAGGCATAACCTGCAAGTTTTCCTATAGCTCCCTGTAGCTCTTAGCTGGGCTCGTGTTATTACTTCCTGATCCACACCAATATGAATGGGTATATTGTGGGACTATTGCAATAATTTGCTGTTTGATTATAATTTACGTTATAACGCACTGAAACACACATAGGTCCTTATTCAATTACAATTTCTCCTACATTTTCTCCTAGGAGATAGTTTTTCCTCTTCTGTTTAAAGAACGAGTGACACCCATGCTAACCTAGAAATAAAAAAACACATATATAAGTAGATAAATACTTGTTCTACTTACATAACAGATGTATTGCACTGTCCACGTTATGATTCCTGTGAATTTTATAAAGTAAAAGCAGAGAATCCTATTCTAGACAGTTTCCATCTTGGTTACCTTTGAATGAAGCTAATCCTGACATCATTTCCTCCCTCACTCTTTTTTCTCCTCTTGCTAATTGTGTATTCGTTATCCGTCCTCCTCCCCAGAGTCTTCAGACACTCCCACTGAGGTCTATACTAGGAAGTGCACTGTCTTATGTCATTAGAAGGAGGGGGAAATAAAGGGAAGATGAGGAATATATTATAGATAAAAAGACCCCCCAGCATGCAACTGTTTTGCCAGCTGATGGCAATGGCAATTAAAGGGCCAGTGCTCCTAAGCTTGTTAACTCCAAACCATAACAGCAGAAGAAGTTTTGAAAGTTTTCAATTCGGGATTAGCATCTTTATCCATTAATACACTCAGACGAGTTGCTGTTGAAATTTGATTTTTTTATGGTGACGACAATCCCACTTTAAAATAACTTTTCATCACTCGGCAATTGAATTAGTACCAAAAAAAGTAGGTGAAAAAGTACTGACAAGTATTTTCCTGCTTGCTGGAAGGTGTGAAAATATCCCTTAGGAGAGAACTTAGGAGAAAAGGTGAATTGAATAAGGGCCTTAGGGCCCAATCCTGTTCACTTTTTCTTCTCATGTTTTCTCATAGATTATATTTTTACATTTTCCACCAGGAAGCAAGAAAATACTTAGAATTGTTTTGACCGTATTTTTTCACCTACCTTTTGGCGCTTTTTCAATTGCAGAGTGCAAAAGTTATTTTAAACAGAAGATGAAAAAATATCACCTAGGAGAAAACCTAGGAGAAAACTTAGGAGAAAAAGTGAATTGGATTGGGCCCTAGATCAAGCTGCATA
Organism: Hyperolius riggenbachi; assembly: GCF_040937935.1. Lineage (NCBI taxonomy): Eukaryota > Metazoa > Chordata > Amphibia > Anura > Hyperoliidae > Hyperolius > Hyperolius riggenbachi. The sequence continues at coordinate 317,087,536 of NC_090649.1, read as the reverse complement.
CAATTTACAGGGAGTCGCCGGTTAACGAATGAGATAGGGACTGTAGGTTCGTTCTTAACCTGAATCTGTACTTAAGTTGGAACATTGTGTCACCTCTGCCCTCTGTGCCTCCTCTGTGCCCCCCTGCGCCTCCAGTGTCCCCCTCTCTGTCACCTCTGCCCTCTGTGCCTGCTTATACAAGTTTAAAAGCCATTTTTTCTTTGAACTTTTTAAAATCAATTTTCTCAAAGTCCAATTTGAAATTTTTTTGTGTGCTTGTTCCCATGGAGACACAGAATCCATGCCGTTCATATAAGTGGGTCATTCATAAGTCGGGCGTTCCTAAGTCGGGGACTACCTGTATATTAAATTTGGATGCAAGATCAGAATTATTTGAATCCAATTGACCATCTCTTATATACTGTGTGTTTATCTGAAGCTTGAACCTAATGCTACAATATGAAAGTTCTATTATACACTGCACTATCATTTAGTCTTTTTACTTACTTAGCCAGCTGCAGTAATACTACACACACAAAAACATCAACCAGAGACCATGTAGGCTGGCTGCCTTTGGAAATTACAATAGGTTTTTCGATAGAGGATAATCAATTGAATTTCCCAAATTTTCGTTCTGTTGACCATAGTGGAAAATTCTGATCAATGTTTAAAAAAACTGAATAGTGTATAGTGGATTGGTTTGGTTTTTGAAACAATACAATCAATCAATCCAGAGAACAGATTGAAAGTTAAAGTTCTAAAGTAAAAAATTGTATAGTGTATGGCCACCTTAACACTTAACTTCTTTTAGAATTCCTGCTGGGGCTCTGAGAGGTGGATTTATTACAAAGCAGGTACACAGCAGGGCAAATAATGCTGCCCAGAAGAACTCTTAAGGTGGCTATACACTGGTCAATGTGGCCATCAGCTAGATCCCTCTAGATCAGGGCTTTTCAACCTTTTCAGAAATTGTGCCACTTTTATCGCATGAAAATTTTGAAGTACCACCAGCATCAACAACTCAATAAAAAAAAAAAGATAAAGTGTGCACACTTATTATTATTGTATTTATAATGCACCAACATATTACGTAGTGCTGCCCCCAGCATAGGTACAAAATTGCCCCCAGTATCAGTAGTATGCTGCCCCCGTTATAGGTAGTATGCTGCCCCCGTTATAGGTAGTATGCTTCCCCATTAAAGGTAGTATGCTGCCCCCCATTGTAGGTAATATGCTGCCTCCATTATAGGTAGTATGCTGCCCCCATTATAGGTAGTATGCTGCCCCCAGTACAGGTAGCTCACCTGGCTCTTCAGACCTCCAGATCAGCATGGCGACCATCAGACCTCCAGATCAGCACGGCGACCATCAGACCTCCAGATCAGCACGGCGACCATCAGACCTGCAGATCAGCATGGGACCCAAGCGGCACCCAGCAGCCGCGCAAATCTCTTCAAATCCAGGAAGTGACGTCACTCCACATCTGAATTGTGCGATGTAACTGTGTGCCGCTCGGGTCCTGTGTTGATCTGTAGGTCTGACGGAGAGGGAGGGTGGTTTAGGCTGTGGAGAGCGGTGCCGGCACAGAGTCGGCGCGTACCACCTGGGCAGCTGCAAAGAACCACGGGTGGTACGAGTACCACCGGTTGAAAAGCCCTGCTCTAGATAGATCATTATCTGAGTAGAGAAAGATCTATGTTTTATCTCAGTGCTGTCCAACTGGCGGCCCGCGGGCCGCATCCGGCCCGCCAGGCCTTCTGCTGCGGCCCCCTTGCTGTGGCAGTGTTAGCCCCGAGTCCCCAGAGCTGAGGGGAATTTTTTTTTTTACCTTTTCCCCATGCCTTGGCTGCTATAATTTAAATGTACAGCCCCCCTCCGTTCCGCTCGTTCCCCCCGTGCTGCTCACGGCGCCTCAGCTCAGATCGGCGGCAAGCAGGAGATAGGAACCAGCCAGACCAGCGCACGGTAGCCGCAAGGGGACTTTAAATGCTGGAAGTGACCGATGATGTCACTTCCTGCATTTAAATTCACCGCTCGGCTGCCGTGCGCTGGTCTGGCTGATTGCTATCTCCTGCCCGCCGCTGTTCTGAGGTGAGGCGTCGGCAGTACGGGGGGGGGGGGGGAACTAGCGGAGGGGGGCTGTAAAATGTAGCAGCTGATCTGAGGTGAGGCGGCGGCAGCACGGGGGAACTAGCGGAGGGGAGGGGGGCTGTAAATTTACATTATAGCAGCCGATCTGAAGTGAGGCGACGGCCGCACGGGGAGGAACGAGCGGAGCGGAGGGGGGCTGTAAATGTACATTATAGCAGCATCTGACACCATTTTGTGAGTATATCTGCAGCCAATCCTGGGTATATCTGCAGCCAATCCTGATTGCGTTTTGTGGGGAAATCTGCAGCCAATCCTGAATGCGTTTTGTGGGGAAACCTGCAGCCAATCCTGAATGTGTTTTGTGGGAAAATCTGCAGCCAATCCTGAATGTGTTTTGTGGGGAAACCTGCAGCCAATCCTGAATGTGTTTTGTGGGGAAATCTGCAGCCAATCCTGAATGTGTTTTGTGGGGAAATCTGCAGCCAATCCTGATTGCGTTTTGTGGAGAAATCTGCAGCCAATCCTGATTGCGTTTTGTGGGGAAATCTGCAGCCAATCCTGATTTGCGTTTTGTGGGGAAGTCTGCAACCAATCCTGAATGCGTTTTGTGGGGAAATCTGCAGCCAATCCTGAATGGATTTTGTGGGTAAATCTGCAGCCAATCCTGATTGCGTTTTGTGGGGAAATCTGCAGCCAATCCTGATTGCATTTTGTGGGGAAATCTGCAGCCAATCCTGATTGCGTTTTGTGGGGAAATCTACAGCCAATCCTGATTTGCGTTTTGTGGGGAAATCTGCAGCCAATCCTGATTGCGTTTTGTGGGGAAATCTGCAGCCAATCCTGAATGCGTTTTGTGGGTAAATCTGCAGCCAATCCTGATTTGCGTTTTGTGGGGAAATCTGCAGCCAATCCTGAATGCGTTTTGTGGGAAAATCTGCAGCCAATCCTGAATGCGTTTTGTGGGTAAATCTGCAGCCAATCCTGATTGCGTTTTGTGGGGAAATCTGCAGCCAATCATGATTGCATTTTGTGGGGAAATCTGCAGCCAATCCTGAATGCGTTTTGTGGGGAAATCTGCAGCCAATCCTGAATGCGTTTTGTGGGGAAATCTGCAGCCAATCCTGATTGCGTTTTGTGGGGAAATCCGCAGCCAATCCTGAATGTGTTTTGTGGGGAAATCTGCAGCCAATCCTGAATGCGTTTTGTGGGGAAATCTGCAGCCAATCCTGAATGCGTTTTGTGGGAAAATCTGCAGCCAATCCTAATTGCGTTTTGTGGGGAAATCTGCAGCCAATCCTGAATGCTTTTTGTGGGGAAATCTGCAGCCAATCCTGAATGCGTTTTGTGGGGAAATCTGCAGCCAATCCTGAATGCGTTTTGTGGGAAAATCTGCAGCCAATCCTAATTGCGTTTTGTGGGGAAATCTGCAGCCAATCCTGAATGCTTTTTGTGGGGAAATTTGCAGCCAATCCTGGGGAAATCTGCTCCCGATATGATTGCATGTTGTGGGGAAACTGCTGCTAGATTTTTTTTTCCCCCGGGGTGGGGGGTCTTCCGGCCCTCCACCATGTGGCCTGGAAAAAAAACGGTCCTCCATGCCCGCGAAGTTGGACAGCACTGTTCTATCTTATGAAATCCCCCCACACACTCACTTTCATATAATATGAAATCTATTGAAAATCTTTGCGCACTGCCTACTTCCTGTTTCTTCTCTCCTGGGGCCATATGCAATTTACTTTTTCACCTGAGTTTTCTCCTAGGTGATATTTTCATACACTGTCATAAAATGCTATTTAAACCACCAGCAAGCAAGAAAATGCTCAAAATGATTTTTATAGTACCGCTTTACCAACTTTTTGGTACTTTTTCAGTTGTAAAATGCTGAAAATTTAGTTTACAGAGAAGATGAAATTTATCTCCCAAGAGATAACTCAGGTGAAAAAATGTATTGCATATGGACCCTGGGGTCTTGTATCATGTTATAAACACTAGACGTCAAACACTAATGGCACTATGGCCAATTGCTGGAGGCACTATGGCACTTACATAATCATCACTAGAGGCCACTGACATTTGGCCTCTAGCGTTTGTGGTGCGACACAGGCACCCTGAAGGGAAGAGACAGGAAGGAGAGCCGACGGTGGAGAGAAGATGCACTGACAGCTGAGAATAAGCTGTGCTGCTGTGTCAGTCATCGCAAAATCAAATGCTGCTGGTAACACGCTCTCGACCTGCCACCAGAAGATCCAGAAAAATATTCTGTCCAACACAATTGATCAGATGCAAATCGATTGATTGGGAATTGTTTGATGCATCGATTTCTTGCAGATTTGATCAAATTATCAAATTGGCCAGATGTCAATGCAAAAAATCAACCAGTGTAGGGACACCTTTAGTTTCATTATTTTTCTCTGAGTTCTGTGTCAATTTAAAGAGACTCTGAAGCGACAAAAAAATTATATCATGAATTGGTTGTGTAGTAGGGGTAATTACTAGAACATTGGTAGCAAAAAAAATATTCTCATATTTTTATTTTCAGCTATACAGCTTTTTTTTTTTTTTATAACATTGCATCATTCTCTAAAGGTGGCCATACACTGGTCGATTTGCCATCAGATTCGACCAACAGATAGATCCCTCTCTGATCGAATCTGATGGCCACCTTTACTGCAAACAGATTGTGAACCGATTTCAGCCTGAAACCATTCACAATATGTGGTGGTGGTGGTGCTGCCGCCGCTCCCCCCCCCCTTCCTTCCCCGCATACATTACCTGTTCCGCCGGCGCGAATCCCCTCTGTCACTGCTGTCTTCTCCACTCTGATCTGGTCTGGTGTCCGGCATGCTTCACTTCTTTTTGCCCGGCAGGAAGTTTAAACAGTAGAGCGCCCTCTACTGTTTAAACTTCCTGCCGGGCAGGAAGAAGTGAAGCATGCCGGAGACCAGACCAGAGCGGAGAAGACAGCAGTGAGCGGGGATTCGCACCAGCCGGAGCAGGTAATGTATACCCGCTACACTGCGTCGGTCGTCGGGCATTCGAAACGCCGCTAACGACGCACTCCCGACCTGCCGGCGACCGAGAAAAATCTTCCGCACGGATGGGTCGACGGGAATCGACGTGAACGATCGATTTCGGACGGAAATCGATCGTTCTGTCAGCGGTGTGTGCGGCGATTTCACAACCGTTACGATCACTGTGATCGAAACGGCTGTATATCGGCGGGAAAATCGTTAGGTGTATGGGCCCCTTAATACTTGCAGTTTACACATTACTCAGAACAGGCAGTGAACTTTTGACCTGTCCTGAACTGTTTTCTGCAAAAGAAAAACACAATACAGCTGAGATAACCTAATCAGAAGTCAGAGCTCTCCACCATTTTCAGAGTCGCAGAGCTCAATGGCTATTTGCATAGATAACAACTTTTAGAGTTTCTTAACTCTTCCTGTACTGGAAACAAATATTAGACTTATGTCTCTTCTTCTAATGCTTTATTTCTTAGCTGTACTACACAACCAATTCATTATATCATAATTTTTTTTCGCTTCAGTGTCTCTTTAAAGATGGAACGACACATGAGAGACAGATGGGAGAGGAGGCAGTTTCAGTGAAGTGATTGTAGTACTTTAGTGATTAAGGTGTCACTATTAATGACTTATTGCCATCACTGTGGTCACCCCTACCTAGACATTTATACAGACCACTGTACTTATTAACCAGTGTACTGAAGAGTTTAATTACCTATGCTTATACCCATGACACTTGCTGTTGAGTCTTATGTCACTTATTTGATTGTTGTTGCCTTAGATTTTAATAACTCATAGGTGGAAGGACTAATTAAATGCAGGGGATTTACGTCAAATCTCAGTCAGCCAGTATGTGCGGATTGCGTAAACAAGGAGTCTAATCTATTAATCAGCAAACAAACTCTCACCCCATTTAGGGCCCGTTCTCACTTGAGCGGGAATCGCGCGATTCCCACTCAAGGCAAACCGCTAGCGGTTTTGTAAAAACCGCTACAGCATGTAACACATGGCAGTGTTCTCGCTGGCGCGTTTGCGGTTAGCATTAACCACAAACGTGTTACATGCAGCGGTTTGCTGGCGATTTGTTTCAATAACTTTTTATCGAAAGATAAACAAAATCATTATATACGAGAAAGCCAATGGTCCTAACAGGAGGTGTGACAATGTATGTAAACCTTTTGATTTTTAATATGAATACGTTTTTTTTTTATATGCAATTTCCGAATTTAACATCTCTGTATATCTATCAATATCTCATGCCATCATCATTCTCTGTTTAGCATTATAATTACCACTTAACCCCACATTGCTAGTCAAAACTTTAGTTAATGCACATTTTTTCTGCAACCACTCATTGATTTCTGTTTATTAATTAAAATAAATAAACCAAATTCAATACAGTCACATTATATTATAATTCTATCACTTTTACATATATATTGTTTACATATTACATACCGTACTATTTCCATATTTTTTTAATATACATACACACACATTCTTTCATTGTTCTCTTTTTTTGTTGTTTATTCAAACAAATATATATACTAAAATAAAGTTTAGTATGTACTGAACAGTTATTTGCAATTTATGGTCTGAATTTCCAACACCAATCTCAAAAAATAAAAAAACCTGGAGATCCCAAAAATAGATTTGTCAGTTAAATTAAACAAAACCCTTCCGATATGTCTGTACAACCGATTGTTTTGTTGTAACTTTGTGTCCACCTTTACATTCACAGCAACAGTTGCTGTCAAATGTGCAACTCTGTTTCAAATAGTGCTAACAGGACTTCCATCAGAATTCATTGCACTTCTTTGGGCCACAAGGTCTGCTTTAGGGCACCTTTTGGAATACCAATGACAGGTAAAATTCTGGGAGGTAGGAGGAGAACCGGCAACCTTGTGGCTGCGAGTCAGGGACATTTCCTCTGGGACATCTCTTCGCCAAAATAATTTAAAATTCTGTGCCTCACCACCTTCAGCTCAGTACTGTAGTTCTGAAGTATGACATGAACCCCCTAGTAGTGACACTGAGCACTTCATATAGAAAGTGATGGTGAGAAAGGTGAAATAAAAAGTAAACTGTGGTAGAGACATAAACTTAGGCAAATCATTGCAGTGATTGCATAAGTGACTTTTAGGCTAATTTGTAGTAGAGATTTGATTGACACAAAGGAAGCTACTGCCCACTGAGCATGCCCTATTGGCTGCAGCTCAAGCACTTTGAGTTCCCCAGGAGAAAAGCGCAATGTAAATGTTATTTCTCTTGTCTTGTCTAACGGTGCCCATACATGGTACCATTTTTTTTTTCGATTAGATAATTTCGTTCGATTATTCCGTTAGATTGAATATAAAGATTTTTCCAACATGTCCGATCGGATTTTTATAGAAAAAAACAGTATAATCGTTCATTTTTATTGATTATTTTCAACTTTCATTCAATCCGATCGTTATGGTCGAATAAACGGGAAAATCAAATGTTTTATTGTACCGTTTATGGGCACCATCAGAGGTGCTCAGGATTTAGAAACACAAAATAACTGAAAACAATAAAAGCAAAAGAGACTACTGTAAACAATGCATCCAGCTTTATCTGTGTCTAATAAGCTGCAATATGTGTATCTCACCTCATGTTTAAATCTGTATCTGAAACATGTTGAACCCAAGCTAAGCTGTGGTTATTTTTAGAAAATTTCCCTCTGGAGAAGCATGAAATGACTCTTTAGAGTTATTGTATTGTACATCAGCAGAGCATCGTTTCATATTCTTGAATGTGTTCTTAATATCACAGTTTTAACCCAGGCAGTCTTAATGAGACATCTGCTCGTCTCTGGCCTCTAGTCCAGTGGAAGTACTGAGAATATTGGCTGTATTGGTCATAATTAACATAATTGGCTGCTCAAGTCGTTTCTTTGTGTAAGTATGTATTGCTTTCTTTTGCAGAAGTTAAGGCAGTGCCTTGATCATCTGAAATCAATGACAGAATATCTTGTTCCATCATTTGAAGGATAGACCTTCAATGTCCTTGCGATGGTGGTCGTCATGTGCTTTCTGTCAAATGTCAATAACCCAGCCTTCCAAAGTAAGAGTCCCCTGTAATTGCAGTTTTATGTGTGCTTTTAAAAGCCTTTCCAGGAAAAACGATGAAATATTCATTAAAGGTTACAGGGCATACTAAGGCCACTGTAGAAAAATTTAGATAAACACTAAGCTTCTGTACTGCTTTTTAGCTGACTAGATCTTAAAATGTAATTTTACTATACAGAGTGATAGGCTTTCTTGTTCTCTGTTGTTTTACTGAAATGCCTTCCGGTAAACAAGACGCATATATTGCATTCAGCAGCAGCATCGTTCTGTTGTTTTTGCTCTAACAGCACATGTTGCATTATCTGTCACACCAAAATAACTCCTCGCTGTTTGTCAACCATATCTAAGCCTCGAAATAGAGTAGAATGCAAACTATCACATGACAATGCCAGATATATTGCAATGCTTACTAGGGATATCTTGAGATCACATGGATTGTCCATCACATAGACCACAAGCTCAAGATCTTGGGAACATTGGGATTGCCCATCACATAGACCTTAAAGGACAACTGTAGCAAGAGGACAATTGAGGCTGCCATATTTATTTCCTTTTAAGCAATACCAGGTGCCTTGCTATCCTGCTGTTCCTCTGTCACTAATACTTTTAGCCATAGACCCTGAACAAGCATGTAACATATCAAGTGTTTCTGACAATTATTGTCAGATCTGACAAGATTAGCTGCATGCTTGTTTCTGGTGCTATTCTGACACTACTGCAGCCAAATAGCACACAGCAGGGCTGCCAGGCAACTGGTATTGTTCAAAAGGAAATAAATATGGCAGCCTCCATAAGCCCTCTTGCTACAGTTGTCCTTTAAGTTTAGGATCTAGGGAACATAAGCATCCATTGTCCATGCTCAAGATCTTAGGAGCATGAGGATCAATTGCCCTTCACACAGACCATATGCTCAAATTATTAGCTAGAAGTAATGAAACCTTCATTTTTTCATCAAGTATATCTAAATAAAAGTAAACGGAGGTGATAACATGATATGACAGTTAATTTAGCATACACATATTATAACACTTATTATAACATAAATATGTTCAAGTGAACAAAATAGCCGTGCCTTGAGTCTGTGTCTATAACTCAATGTCTGACACTCTCTCAAAATTCACAAAGCGTTTTAGGAAATATACGCTACACATTTTCTGCAAAGATTTTTCATTCCCTCTACATTCAGTAATATCAGCCAAGAAACAGCCATTATAGAAGAGAGTTGACATTCAGCTCAGCAATAGATGACAAAGCTGGCGTTTGACTCTGCCCGGATCGAAGCTTTAACCACTTGCCGACCGCACACTCATACCGTGCGGCGGGAAAATGGTAGCTGGAGGACCAGCGACGCAGATCTGCGTCACCAGGTGCCTCCCTAATTAATCAGGAAAGGCCGCTCGCGCGAGCGGCCGTTTCCTGTCAGATCACGGAGCGGGTCTCCGTGAATAGCCTGCGAGCCGCTGATCGCGGCTCGCAGACTAAATGTAAACGTAGGAGATGTATGTCTCCTTTGTTTACATTGTACGGCGCTGCTGCGTAGCAGCGCCGTAAGGCAGATCAGCGATCCCCGGCCAATCAGCGGCCGGGGATCGCCGCCATGTGACAGGGGACAGCCTGTCACTGGCTGCACAGGACGGATAGCGTCCTGTGCAGCCCCGATCACTGGGGGGGGGGGAGCAGGTAGGAGAGGGAGGAATTTCGCCGCGGAGGGGGGCTTTGAGGTGCCCCCCCCCCGCAACATGCCTGCAGACCGGAGCGATCAGACCCCCCCCCTGCACATCATCCCCATAGGGGGGCGATCTGATCGCTCTGCATGTAACATGATCTGTGCTGGGGGCTGCAGAGCCCACTCAGCACAGATCATAAAAAGTAGCGCTGGTCCTTAAAGGGGGGTAAAGGGTGGGTCCTCAAGTGGTTAAAGGGAACCTAAACTGAGAAGGATATGGATTTTTCCTTTCAAAATAATACCAGTTGCCTGACTCTCCTGCTGCTCCTGTGTCTCTAACACTTTTAGCCACAGCCCCTCAAAAAGCATACAGATCAGATGCTCTGACTGAAGTCAGACTGGATTATCCGCATGCTTGTTTCAGGTGTGTGATTCAGCCACCACTGCAGCCACAGAGGTCAGCAGGAGAACCAGGCAACTGGTATTGTTTAAAAGGAAACATCCATATCCCTCTCAGTTTAGGTTCCCTTTAAACAGTGGTGAGGTCAACCGCTACACACCCTCTTCATCAGATCTGATGAAGGCGCAGTGGGCCAAATCGCGTAATGACATCACACGCCGCCATTAGGCCATGCCTACCGCCTCGCAAGACGAACCTCCAGGAAGGCCGGAGACCGCGCTGCTGGCCACAGCGCGTGTACTACTGCCGTAGAGGGTGTGTAGCGGTTGGCCTCACTGCTGATAGGCGCATTTTAATCATACATCTTGTAAGTACCCATTTTTATTTGTGCAATAAAGTTCAACTGTTTGGTAAGCGCAGTGCATGAGTACCAAGAAGGATCGCAAAGATCTGTGGAAGTGTAACGATCGGTGTCAGCACGCAGAGAGAATCTGATTCTTGGCGATCTGCAGTACCGCCAAGAATACAGATATACGCCTGATTATCGATGATCTGCAGAATCAGCGATAATACAGATGTATTGCTAACCTCTGGACACCAGAATAGGGAGAGTGTTTGGTGCAACAGTAACAACTCTGAGTAGAGGCCATCAGAGGAGCTGGCGGCCTAAGACTCCTGAGGAATTCACCCCTGACTGTGGGTGATATTCCTGTAGCCTGTGGACCCCTGGGCGAGGGACCGAGGCTGGGTTGCAGGAAGCCCTGCAGCTAATATGAAGGTATTGCCCTGGACTGGGCTAATGTAATACAGTAATAGCACAATCCTAGTCTGGGTGTGAGGTCCGTAGTCACAACACCCTGGAACTAGTCTGGAGCATAACCTAAATGATAATACAATTCCCTAGTCTTAGGTGTGAGGTCCGTGATCGTCAACACCCTGGAACTAGTCTGGAATATAACATAAATGATAATACAATTCCCTAGTCTTAGGTGTGAGGTCCGTGATCGTCAACACCCTGGAACTAGTCTGGAATATAACACAAAGACAATACAGTTCCCTAATCTTGGGTGTGAGAGCCTTGATCTCAACACCCTGGAACTAGTCTGGAATATAACACAAATACAATACAGTTCCCTAATCTTGGGTGTGAGGGCCTTGATCTCAACACCCTGGAACTATGCTAGAGAATACACAGAAGATACACAGTATTCCTAGTCTGGTGTGTGAGGGCCTTGATCTCAACACCCTGGAACTGGTCTAACAAATAAACAGTACAAAGTAATCTGGCTCAGTGTGAATTCCCAAGTCCTCTTGGTTCAAACACACTGTAAGGATCTGACTATGGTCTGAATGCTTCCACAAAGTGTTTGCAATGGCAGACAACCAGCAACTGACAAGCAAGCAGAATATATAGTAGCTGAACTCTGCTGCCCCGCTCGAGCCACTCAGCCAATCATGAGTCCAGCATGAATCAGCTGATCGTCCTGATCAGCTGACACTTCCCCTGCTGGTATAAAGGTCCTGACTTCTGGCCCGCGCGCGCATAGCTCTCTATCCATCTATGTGGACTAACAGACCCAGCCACTCCAAAGGCACGCTGCTGCGTACAAACCGCCACCTTGGACGCGGAAACAGTCGCTTTGCTGTTAGAACATACGGCGGCTTTTCCGCGTTCTGCCACACTACCAGACGCGTGCCTACACGTGCAAACCGCCGCGTTGGACGCGGAATCAGCCGCCTTGCTTTTAGCACACGCGGCGGCTTTTCCGCGTTTTCTCACAGGAAGTAACTGTTTTCCCTCTGGAGTGAAGGCGCAAGGAATTTGTTTGTTACCGAAGCTTTAAACACTTCGATTATGCCGCTTGCTGTAACAATGGTATTTCTATGAAAAAGTTATTAAGTAATTATGCTGAGAGCACCTGAATGTTATTTCCAACTGATGTTACCAATGAATGACATATAATTGGGGAGTGCTTTGATTCTGTGTTCCTTAGAGCAGTCTTCCACCTCTTGTGTGCTGTTTGTTCTTAATCGGAGAGAGACGGGTGCCAGAATAAGAACAATGCCAGTGATTTAGGAGCGGTACAATTGCATTGTGCACCATGCCCTGGGGTTCCTGCAGCTCACCTGTGCATTGTAAGTTGTTTTGAAAGAAGATGGAGGAACTGGGAAAGCTATAATCTTCATAGCTGAATATATAACCAAAATGTTAGTACTTTCTGCAATTTCCTTAAATAGCTTGATTATGTGACATTCATCTGCTGTTCTCTAATGAGTACTTTGCAGACACAGACACAATACATCGCTACAAGCACAACTAATAATTTGTTTGTGTGTCATAATAAGGAGGAGAAAATAGACCAGTTTTTATGTCCCTTTGTTAAAAAGGGAGTAAATACTACCTTAATAAAGGAATTCCAAACCATTCAGTACAGCAGCTTTATCTGTTGTGGAGCAGATCATCTAGTTCTAAGCTTCTCTTCCTCACCAACATTTCTGACTGTCTTATCGTGTACAAGTGCAAGAGTGGAAAAACGTAATCTTCGAGATAACACTTAAGGTCAAGCTGTACAGTTACTCGGACTCCCAGATATTTGAAATAATCAACTATTTGTAATGGGGACGAGGGAAGACCCGTAACATCTGTGGTTTATCAATAAGAAGTACTACAGATTTGTCAATGTTCGACTGGAGGCCAAAGTAATATCCAGACTCACTTATTACCTCAGGGGCGTGGAGAGAGAAGGACCCAAATCTGCCAAAAAAAAAAGAATAGTGTCATCGGCATACATTGAAAAGCAGGTATAACAGAGGCGCCAAACAAGTATAAAAACGATTAAAATCCGTTTAAAAAAGGGAAAAGTTGGTGGACTCACCTCCCTCTGGTAGACAAGAACCAAACAATGGGACGTTACTATAGGTAACAGAACAAGAATTTTTATTTAAGAAGCTCCAAGTATGCACAGAGGCGCTTGGCCAGTCTTTTTACCCAACATTGTGTTCTCCAAATCTATTGCCTGATGAAGCGGGATAGTGACCCGTGAAACGCGTTGCATACTTGGAGCTTCTTAAATAAAAATTCTTGTTCTGTTACCTATAGTAACGCCCCATTGTTTGGTTCTTGTCTACCAGAGGGAGGGGAGTCCACCAACTTTCCCCCTTTTTAAACGGATTTTAATAGTTTTTATACTTGTTTGGCGCCTCTGTTATACCTGCTTTTCAATTCATCGGCATGCATTGATATTTTCTCATGTGCATGCAGAGTTTTAAGGCCGTTAATCTCAGGGTGTGCTCTCATATGACAGGCTAAAGGCTCAGCCGCTAACGCATAGAGGAGGGGGGATAGGGGACATCCCTGGTGAATACCACGTTCTAGAGTAAATGCTTCAGAAAACTAGGAGTTGGGACATACATGGGCCAAGGGGTCTGTATATAAAATTTGCACCCACCTCATATAGTTTTCTCCAAACCCGCATCTAGCTAAGGCCGCCTGCAAGTAAGGCCATTCCACATTGTCAAATGCCTTGGCCATATTTAAAAACGCCACCACTCATTGACCTGGGTTCAGATGTTTGCATTGTAGATTGGCTATTAGCCTCCAATATTTATGGCTGTACATTTTCCAGACATGAAGCCTGTTGGATCAGGGTGCACCAAGTCCAGAATAACTGCGTTGAGTCTGATGGCAAGCGCCTTAGCGAGAATTTTTGCATCAACAGGCAGGAGCGATACAGGCCTGTAAGATTTGCATAGCAGAGGAATTTTACCAGGCTTTGGTAGCACACGATCAATGTTTCCCTCATGGATGGCGAGAGTTTACCACACTTGAAGGCATACTTATAAATCTCTAAGAGAAGAGAGTCAAGGGTGTCCGAATACTTTTTTAGGTTTCGAAGGGGATACCATCTAACCCTAGAGCTTTCCTGTTGGGAAAGCTGGCAACAGACATTTCTATTTCCTCCAGTGAAAGTGGCTCATCTAGCTGGGTTCGTTGTTCAGGGGTAAGCCGCGGCAGCGTGAGTTCCGTGAACTAGATCTCTGAGTCGGTTAGACTGGCCGGGGATTTAGATCTATATAGGTCAGTATAAAAATCACAAAAGGCTTCATTTACATCAGCAGGGTACTTCCTCTCCACCCCTAATCCATCTTGAATCAGGGTTATTACTGGTGGTGCGCAAGTTTTGGCAATTTTGACTAATATTGTGCCGGTACGCTCGCCTTGTTCATAATGGAATTGCTTATTAAAGAAGATCAACCATTTCTCTCAAAGATCTCCGCCACTCATCATATGTAGCAGGTGATACATCCTGCATGTATTCCTGCTCAAGGATTTTGGCACGTTCCTGCAGTTCCAACTCTTTCTGAGCTGCGTCTCGCTTGTTGGTTAGTCAGCGCTTTCATAAAGATTCCTCGACGGGATGCCTTCAGGGTTTCCCACACCAACTCCCTGTTTTCTTCCTCCCTGTGAATATGTACAAATTCTTCTAATGCCTTTATGATAACCTCATCCAAATTTATCAGGTCTAACAAAAAGGGGTTAAACTTCCAGAGTCTGGGAGGGGCAGCTACACCCCATTGTATCTCTACTCAAGTTGCGCCTGGGGCAAGGTCAGGTTTTGGCGCAAAATGGTCAGGTTTTGGCGCCTAAACTGCCATTCATTTTGCCGCCTTTTTAAGAATTCAACAAACTGCACCTGGGGCAAGATTTTTTTTTACAGGAATTTACAGTTCCGCTTTAAAGGTAGTGATTGAATAACTGTATACTTTCTCTTTAAAGGGAATCAGAAATGAAAATAAACTTATGATATAATGATTTGTATGTGTAGTACATCTAAGAAATAAAACATTAGCAGCAGAGGTATGAGTCTAATATTGTTTCCAGTACAGGAAGAGTTAAGAAACTCCAGTTGTTATCTATGCAAAAAGCTTCACTGAACTCCCCGACTTTCAAAGTTTCAGAGAGCTCTGTTTTCTGAAGTTTATTACATTAACTGTCTGTCACTGTATTTTGTTTTTTCTGCGGAGCAAAGTTCAAAAGGTCATTGGCCTGCTCCATGAAATCATTTAGAATACTGAGTGCAGTGTGTAAACTGCAAATATTAGAGAATGATGCAATGTTATAAAAAAAAAACTATATTACTGAAAATAAAAATATGAGACTATTTTCTTTGCTACTAATGTTCTATTAATTATCCGTACTACACAACCAATCCGTTATATCATACATTTTTTTCGCTTTAGTGTCACTGTAAAATCTGTAACAAAAAAAATGCATCTTTCTACACACGTAAGTGCGCTAAAAATAGAACAGATATGTTCCAGTGTAGATGTGTTTCATCTATCACTCACTATACATTATGAGAAATGCTTGCACATCTACTGTCCACTTAGCAGAAGGATGAGTGATGCCTCACCCCAGTCCTTTTACCAGGGCAATATGTCAAATGTTCAAACAATAAAGATTCTCTTTGATTTATTATTCATTAATAATAAAATAATGTTTATTAGAGCACATACGGTATGACTGCCATGACTCATGATTTATGACATTGTTTCCAGAATGCACTGTATGAACAATCAGGTCACTCCTTTTGTCAATGTGGAGAGCATGTCTTCTTAAGGTGCATCAATGTTATATTCTGTTGTCAAAAACTTGAGCGGTCCTTGCCTTTTTCATGATTGCTAACTCAGTAAAGAACCAGCCTTTAAAGCGTTGCTATCATATAAATCCGGCATAGCGGGGTCTGAACCCTCTATAACAGTAATTATAGATTGACAGTATAACTTTAAATGAATTAGAGCAGTGTTTCTCAACATTTTATTGGTATGTACCCCTATTAAAACCCTGTACTCCCCAAGTACCCCCTAGCATAGTAAATATTATCACAAGTACCCCTTGACAAATATATATTTAATCCTAGTACATTATACTTGGTTCCTAAACCATTTCCAAGCATTTACTATTGCCTTTAATTAGCTAAAATACAAATCTGGTGTTGTTTAAATAAGATTTATAATTTTTTTAAACTCTAAATTTGTTGTTCTTAGTTACGTATATTATGCCTGAGTACCCCCTGAAACCATCAGAATTACCCCCTGGGGTACGCGTACCACACGTTGAGAACCAAGGAATTAGAGCACTCAGTATATGATTTTATATAAAAAATTGTTATACAAAATATGAACAGTCCCAAGTAGTGTTTCCTTCTAACGGTATTCCATCTCATCAAGGCTTTAGAGCCAAACAATCATCAATCTTTTAAGTACATTGAAAAAAGAATATAACAGTTGTGTTTTGTAGAATAGGATCAAAAGTATTCTCATTTGTATCAATAGCTGTGTATCTAGTAGCTGTGTAAAACTTGTACTAATCTTCTTAAAGAAATAGCATTTAAAATAGCTTCTAAAAAAACTTCTTGCTAACATCTCAACAGAACTTAATGCTGAAAAATTAATAAAGTAAATCACCAGAATATTAAGCATATAACCCCTTCTCTGTCATCTCTTCAGCATCTAGAACCACGTGTGGGAAGGTAGCTCCTGTCTCGTGTGTCTTCTCAGGAGATTTGTAGGCTAGTGCAAATTATGTGCTTTCAGCTCCTACTTTTATAGTGATTGGATGCAATATGGCTGCCTATTCTGGAATTTCCCTAAATCCCAGTTCTGATTGGCTGAAACTTCTGTGCGTCAATGCTTTATCATGTTTTGAATACCTAAGTCATAACATTATTGTTTATAAATTCCTTAATTACCTTATCTTCTGAGAATTAATGTCATTTGGAGTGTTTACACATTCTGACATTTGATTATAAGCTCATATTTGACGTATTTAATTAAAAATTGACGTCACCAGCCATCTTGTCTGCTGGTTGACTTATTTGCCCCAAACATTAGGACTTTCAAACATTAAACAATGTCATTCATGACGCATTTCTGATAATGTGTCCTTCTGCTAATTAGTTTGGAATGTGTCTGTTTTTTCCCAGACATGAAATCAGTCATGTTGACCAAGTAAAAAGTCTACAGCAATTAGATGCTTATTAAGGGACACAGGACTTCCCCCAATATACTTATTTAAATGTAAAGCTTATTATATAATTCTTCTTAAAACAATTAATCATATAATATATAATTACATATTAAAATGTAATAATATAAAATAATGTTCTATATATACAGTGGCTTGCAAAAGTATTTGGCCCCCTTGAAGTTTTCCACATTTTGTCACATTACTGCCACAAACATGAATCAATTTTATTGGAATTCCACGTGAAAGACCAATACAAAGTGGTGTACACGTGAGAAGTGGAACAAAAATCATACATGATTACAAACATTTTTTTACTAATAAATAACTGCAAAGTGGGGTGTGCATAATTATTCAGCCCCCTGAGTCAATACTTTGTAGAACCACCTTTTGCTGCAATTACACCTGCCAGTATTTTATGGTATGTCTCTACCAGCTTTTCACATCTAGAGACTGAAATCCTTGCCCATTCTTCTTTGCAAAACAGCTCCAGCTCAGTCAGATTAGATGGACAGTGTTTGTGAACAGCAGTTTTCAGATCTTGCCACAGATTCTTGATTTGATTTAGATCTGGGCTTTGACTGGGCCATTCTAACACATGGATATGTTTTGTTTTAAACCATTCCATTGCTGCCCTGGCTTTATGTTTAGGGTTGTTGTCCTGCTGGAAGGTGAACCTTCACCCCAGTCTCAAGTCTTTTGCAGACTCCAAGAGGTTTTCTTCCAAGATTGCCCTGTATTTGGCTCCACCCATCTTCCCATCAACTTTGACCAGCTCCCCTGTCCCTGCTGAAGAGAAGCAACCCCAGAGCATGGTGCTGCCACCACCATATTTGACAGTGGGGATGGTGTGTTCTGAGTGAGGTGCAGTGTTAGTTTTCTGCCACACATAGCGTTTTGCATTTTGGCCAAATGTTCAATTTTGGTCTCATCCGACCAGAGCACCTTCTTCCACATGTTTGCTGTGTCCCCCACATGGCTTATGGCAAACTGCAAACGGGACTTCTTATGCTTTTCTGTTAACAATAGCTTTCTTCTTGTCACTCTTCCATAAGAGCCAACTTTGTGCAGTGCACGACTAATAGTTGTCCTATGGACAGGTTCCCCCACCTGAGCTGTAGATCTCTGCAGCTCGTCCAGAGTCACCATGGGCCTCTTGACTGCATTTCTGATCAGCGCTCTCCTTGTTTGGCCTGTGAGTTTAGGTGGACGGCCTTGTCTTGGTAGGTTTACAGTTGTGCCATACTCCTTCCATTTCTGAATGATCACTTGAACAGTGCTCCGTGGGATGTTCAAGGCTTTGGAAATCTTTTTGTAGCCTAAGCCTGCTTTAAATTTCTCAATAACTTTATCCCTGACCTGTCTGGTGTGTTCTTTGGACTTCATGGAGTTGTTACTCCCAATATTCTCTTAGACAACCTCTGAGGCCGTCACAGAGCAGCTGTATTTGTACTGACAGTAGATTACACACAGGTGCACTCTATTTAGTCATTAGCACTCAGCAGGCAATGTCTATGGGCAACTGACTGCACTCAGACCAAAGGGGGCTAAATAGTTACGCACACCCCACTTTGCAGTTACTGATTTGTAAAAAATGTTTGGAATCATGTATGATTTCCGTTCCACTTCTCAAGTGTACACCACTTTGTATTGGACTTTCACGTGGAATTTTAATAAAATTGATTCATGTTTGTGGCAGGAATGTGACAAAAATGTGGAAAACTTCAAGGGGGCCAAATAATTTTCCAAGCCACTGTATATTTGTCTTTCTTATGAATAAATAAATTTAATAATTTCCACCGGCAGATGTAACCATTTAATCATTTTTAAATAATTGGGAAAATCCCTTATATTGTTTTATATTTTATGAGGCCTGTCCCCAAAACATAGCATATGTTATCAGCTATCATTGTTCAGCTAGCTGAGACGTCATTCAAGCAAAAGAACATATAAACAATCTTCTAATTTCAAAATTAAAACAATCTTTTGAAAGTTTTACTGTCTCCAACTATCACTGGCAGAATCCAGCATTTAAAATGTATTTCAAATTATTAAAATATATTATATGTAATTATAGGGTTTAACAATAATTATTTCTTTCTTTAGAAGGATTGTATTGATTATTAATATTTAGATTAATAACTGAGCAAATATACATATATGATTGCTGCAGTAATGTAACTTTTAAACTTCTTCTTTTCAGTCTTCACACAGTGCGCTGTGACATTTGAAATATGCTTGTAGCATAAAGAAAAATGTTTTAGCTTCTAAACTAAAATAATCTTATACGTTTCACAGCATGGAATATGCTGAGATGTCCCAGAGCAATATTTTAAAGAAGTACCTCAACTTGATAGTTTACAATGAAATTTTGCATAGAACATTAAAACTTAAAGCATACACATATGACAGCTTTTCCTGCATAAATAAACCGCTAGAATACTGACACTGTTACACAGGAATCAGACGCGGCTAAGAAAGAATTAGCTCCTCCCTCAGGAGGCAAATGAGCTGCCTTATGAAGCACAGGGATTGTAGTTTGTGATGCCACAGCCTTCTATGTCCATGATCCCCTTACAGGGAGCGCTGCATCCTTACTACTAGCAGAGTAGGCATGGTATAGAATATATGCTCTATAACAGTTTCCTTCCCATCAGGAGCCATGCCTGGCTACATCAGAAGCTGCGCCCAGCTCCATGAGTAGGAAACAGTGGCCATGCATGCACATATCCCTGTTCATCACAGGCTGCTTGTATTGTTTATCAGCTTAATGTGCAGTGGCCGTGCATTGTGATGCCAGGTAGTCTCATATTTTCTTTCCAAAATGTTTTATTCAGATTTTCCATTCCCCATAACAACGTGTTTCACGGAGGGTTACATCCATTCATATGACAGACGAGGCTGGAAAATGAAACACTTATCTCCATCCCCCCCCAAAAAACAAAATACCCCCCGCCCCCAGGGGAAGCCAGGCTCTTAGGGATCCCCGGTGTTCTCCCCAGAATTTTTTCCAGACGGGTTGCATGAAAAAGTAGCCGGGTGGGGCTCAACTGGGGGAATGCAGGGCTTGTGCAACTCTGCTTACAGCATAGAAAGAGGATGGGGAGCCGAGCCTATGTCAGCCGCGTGCGCCCCAAAATTAGCTGGGTAGAGCATTCAGCTAACAGAGCCTGGGGAGAACACTGGATTCCCCTGTATGCCCTCAAAAGACCAACCGAAAGGGGTATCTACAAACCTATATTCCAGTTTACCCAGAGATCCTCCCAACTGTTCCAGGCAATACCAGCTTGTCTGTACGAAGTATGTCATCAGAGCATTTATTTCTGCAGAAGAAAAGGTACCTAGTAGGGTATATACTTTCTCCAAGCCTTAAATAAACTTTTTTGTGTGCTTTTCCAGAGTTTGAAAAGTGTGCAGCTGTTCAATCAGTTGTAAAGATGAGAGCTCTTTCTTGAGGTGGGATAGGGTAGGATGCTGAGGGGATATCCAAACCAGGAAAATTACCCTTCTGGCTGCAGTCAAGACAATATGATATCAGACAGATGTTTTTTTTCTATGGTCCTCTCCGTGTCCATCTTGGAAGACACAACATAACTTCCTTAGTAATGTCCTTATCACATATTATATTTGCATAATCAATCACAGTTTCCCAAAAATTATCAACTGCATAACACTCCCAAATACAGTGCATCAAACCCGCCTCTGGAAACTGGCATTTAGGACAAGCAGGAACATAGTAGCTGGAAGGATTGTGGTTTTTCATATCAAAGGCATATTTAGCCCTGTGTATAAATAGCAAGTCGTAGGTCCTATGTGGCTCATTCATAACAAATCTGAATTCCCTAAACCCATGAACAAAATTCACTTCGACAAGGTCATCTTGTAGATCTTTTCTCCATTTCTTGAAGGTTGTGGGCATGTCCCTCTCCTCATCTCTCCAAGATAAACCAGAGGTCAGCTTTGCCAAGGGCTGCACTGGACCTCCTGGATTAATAAGGGCATCAAAAGTATCTGGTGGTAGTCTCATTTTTGTAAGACTTAGTGTGGGACTCTTCCACATGAGAAATATCAAACCACATGCCGTTTAACACTGAAAAATACCCTGTAAGTGAGTGTGGAATATAAATCACCTTTGTCCCTATGTTAAAGACAAGAAGCTCTTAAAGTGAACTTGAGGGGAAGGTAATGGTAAAAGTTATATATACTGTACTTTGATAATATATAAGTTCTCCAGACACCTTCAGGCTCCCTATTTGCCTCCGCTCCATCTTGCCATTATAGCCCCCATTCGTTGCTTTGACTGATCTCAGTTGGAGCACAGTGTATGCACTGACCAATTTGCATGACCTTGTGGATCGCAGTCCCAAATAGCTGTGCACATCAACCACAGCCGAGAGCATCCTGGGCATGTACAGTTCAGAAATAATCGAAAGTGCACATACAAAAGACTGCACCTGTGCCCTGAAGATCCCACCAGAGTTACCAATGGGGGCTATAGTAGCAAGACTAAGGGGAGAACAGGAACAATAAGGAGCCCGAGTGGGCAGGCAACTTTATATATTCTCAAGATAAGTACCTTATATCTTTTTTCCCCCTCAGATTTATTTTACCAACTTTCAGTGCCCATTATGATGTGAGCGAAATAGTATAGGTGGCTTATGGTTCTGTTTGGTTATTCCCTTAATAACATATGGGTAAGCAATAGCAGGCAGCTACAAGCAATATGTGCAATCAGCAAGAGGGTCCCTAATGTACACCCAATACAATTTAACACAAGACTGGCTCTCAGTCATAGCCTATTCTATCATGGCAAAATACCTATCCAATGTTTAAAGCCCTTACTTAGCCTTCCATTTGATTATACACTGTGCATTAGTTAACGGTGTGCAATGTTTGTAAGTTTTTTCAGTGAATAAATATCTTGTGCGTGGCTGGCTGACTGCATCCTGTAGCTATTCTTCCTGTTGACTGGTCAGTGTACTTTTAACCAATAGAATTCTATCCAGACTCTTCCCCTTATTCCATCATCTATCACATATAAAATAATCAGAAAAGAGCTGAGAAGAGAAGGAAACCTCTTAACCTCCCCGGCGTTCTATTGAGATCGCCAGGGAGGCTGCGGGAGAGTTTTTTTTTAATTAAAAAAAAACTATTTCATGCAGCCAACTGAAAGTTGGCTGCATGAAAGCCCACTAGAGGGCGCTCTGGAGGCGTTCTTCCGATCGCCTCCGGCGCCCAGAATAAACAAGGAAGGCCGCAATGAGCGGCCTTCCTTGTTTTGCTTAGATCGTCGCCATAGCGACGAGCGGAGTGACGTCATGGACGTCAGCCGACGTCCTGACGTCAGCCGCCTCCGATCCAGCCCTTAGCGCTGGCCGAAACTTTTTGTTCCTGCTACGCTGGGCTCAGGCGGCTGGGGGGACCCTCTTTCGCCGCTGCTCGCGGCGGATCGCCGCAGAGCGGCGGCGATCAGGCAGCACACGCGGCTGGCAAAGTGCCGGCTGCGTGTGCTGCTTTTTATTTGAAGAAAATCGGCCCAGCAGGGCCTGAGCGGCAGCCTCCGGCGGTGATGGACGAGCTGAGCTCGTCCATACCGCTCAGGAGGTTAATGAGCACAGATCACCCGAGCCCACATACATGCTCTCAATGCAAGGCGATACGTGTATTATTATTAGTTAGTATTTATATAGCGCTGACATCTTCCGCAGTGATGTACAGAGTATATGTAGTATCGTCACTAACTGTCTCTCAGAAGGGCTCACACTCTAATCCCTACCATAGTCATTTGTCTATGTACAGTGCTGCCCATAGTTATTCATACCCCTAGCAGATTTTGACTTAAAATTACATTTATTCAAACAGCAAGTAATTTTTTGATGGAAAATGACATGGGTGTCTCCCGAACGATAATAAAACGATAGCAAGATGCATTATTGTGGAAAAATACATTTCTCAGCTTTTTTTTATATTTGAGCAAAAAATGTCCAAAATTATTCATACCCTTCTCAATATAAAAAAAAAAGCCTTTAGGGCCCATTCTCACCTGAGTGGGAATCGCACGATTCCCGCTCACAGCAAACTGCTAGCGGTTTAGCAAAAACTGCTACACAATGTAGCGAGTGGCAGTGTTCTCACTGCCGCTGTTGCGGTTAGCGATGACCGCAACCGCGCTGCAGCGGTTTGCCGGCGACGAGCGTTCCGCGATTAGCGATCGTGATTAGTGTGAAAAGCACGCTAATTGCGATCGCTCCAAAACCGCCACAGTGTCCAGTGATTTTTCCGCGCTAATCGCGGGAAATTCACTCCCGCAAAACCGCCGGCGTTCTGCGATTCTAAGTGTGAACGGGCCCTAATTGGCTATTACAGCCATCAAACGCTTCCTATAATTGCAGACCAGCTTTTTTGCATGTGATCACAGGTATTTTTGCCCATTCATCTTTAAATAAATAAATAACCCACACACCAGGCATAAATGATGCAGAAAGTTCAAAATGTATTTAGCAAAAGTATACAAGAATAGCTTATATCACAACACTATGTACAAAAGCTGCAGTAAATTAACAGCATTAACTGATGAGGAAGATGCAATATGTCTAATGCAGAGGCAGGTTCACACAAAAAACGCAGTAGATATGGGCTACCACAAACAAAGTCCAAGAGCAACAGATGCATACATGAAAAGAAGCAACAAACTGCAGTCTAGCAGCAGCCTGAAAGGACTTCTCCAGCTTTCCCTTTGATAAAGGTACTTCGAAACAACGCTGTCAGGGATTCTGACGATCCCTGCCTAAGGTTCACTTGTCTACAGTAGCTTCATTTGTTAGACTGCAGTTTGTTGCTTCTTTTCATGTATGCATCTGTTGCTCTTGGACTTTGTTTGCGGTAGCCCATATCTACTGCGTTTTTTGTGTGAACCTGCCTCTGCATTAGACATATTGGGCTTGATTCACAAAGCCGTGCTAACTGCTTAGCACGGGTGTGTTCAACAATTAGCACGTGAAGTGCAGTTCGCAGACTTTTGCGCGCGCAAAGTGCCGCGATTCGCGCGATCGCGGACTTTTCCGCGCGCAAATCGTGGCTCTTTGAATCAAGCCCATTGCATCTTCCTTATCATGTTAATCAGTTAATGCTGTTAATTAACTGCAGCGTTTGTATATAATGTTGTGATATAAGCTATTCTTGTATACTTTTACAAAATACATTTTGAACTTTTTGCATCATTTATGCCTGGTGTGCAGGTTATTTATTTATTTATTTATTGATACTTAGGACTATGGTCCATTTTATCTTCCCAGCACCCGAGTTTGCTATTTATTCTTAAGCCATTGCATGATATTATATTAGGTGTGCAGACCTTTTTTTTGATACATTGCCCATTCATCTTTAGCAATGAGCTCCAAATCTTTCAGGTTGGAGGGTCTTCTTGCCAACACCCTGATCTTTAGCTTCCTCCACAGATTCTCAATTGGATACAAGTCAGGCTTCTGGCTTGGCCACTCCAAAATGTTAATGTTGTTGTCTGCTATTATTTCTTCACCACTTTTGCTGTGTGTTTTGGGTCATTGTCATGCTGAAATGTCCATTGGTGCCCAAGGCCAAGTTTATCTGCAGACTGCCTGATGTTGTCGTTGAGAATCCTCACGTATTGTTCTTTTTTCATGGTGTAATTTACTGTGATTAGGCTCTCTGATCCATTGGCTGAAAAACATCCCCAAAGCATTAGCAGGTTCCCACCATCATGTTTGACAGTGGGGATGATGTTCTTTAGGTTGAAGGCTTCTCCTTTTGCGCAAAATGAAGGAAACATCATTTTGACCAAACAATTCACTTTTTGTTTCATCTGACCATAACACGGAAGGCCAGAAGTCTTCTTCTTTATCCAGATGAGCATTTGCAAAGGCCAAGCAAGCTTTTGTGCCTTATCTGGAGAAGTGGCATCCTCCTTGGTCTGCATCTGTGGAACCCAGCAGTGTGCAGTGTCCGTTGGATTGTCTGCCTTGAGACATTGCCACCAGCAGAGCCCAGATTCCCCAGAATGGTCTTGGTGGTGATCCTTGGATTCTCTTCTCCTCTCTCACTATCCTCCTGGCCAGAACAGGTGTCACTTTTGGCTTCCGTGAACGTCCTCTGAGATTTTCCACAGTGCAGAACATCTTGTATTTTTTAATAAAACTTTGCACTGTAGCCACTGGAACTTGAAAACATTTAGAAATGGCCTTGTAGCCCTTTCCTGACTTGTGAGCAGCCACAATGCGCAGCCGCAGGTCCTCACTGAGCTCCTTTGTCTTAGCCATGACTGTCCACAAACCAACTGCAGAGAGCTGCTGTTTTTCACCTGTTGAGTTGATTAAAACAGCTGTTTCCAATTAATCAGGGTAATTAGGATGCTTTAGAACAGCTTGGACTGTTTGGAATGGTATAGAACTTTGGGTTTTTCCACAGACTGTGACAATTTGTGAAGGGTATGAATAATTTTGGACCGGACACTTTTTGCTCAAATGTAAATAAAAGCTGAGAATTTTTTCCCCCACAATAATGCCTTTTGTACATCATTTTGTTATCTTTTGAGAGACACCTATGTAATTTCCTATCAAAAAATGTACTTGCTGGTTGAACAAAAGTAACTTTAACTAAAAAATTGCCAGGGGTATGAATAATTATAGGCAGCACTGTATGTATCATAGTCTAGGGCCAATTTAGAGGGAAGCTAATTAACTTATCTGTATGTTTTTGGGATATGGGAGGAAACCGGAGTGCCTGGAGGAAACCTACACATGCACGGGGAGAACATACAAACTTCATGTAGATAGTGCCATCTGGGATTGCCCACAGTAAATTTATATAGACAGAAGGAAAATGAGGTTTTCAGGAGGCAAAACATATCCATATAAAAAATGTATATCATTTACTTAAAGAGACTCTGTACTTAAAAAAAACAAACACTCTGGTGGATACTTACCTTGGGAGGGAGAAGCCTCAGGGTCCCAATGAGGCTTCCCCATCACCTGCAGCTGCCGGCAATCCAGCGCTGGCTTCTCAGAATCCTCCCCCGACAAGCCTGACAAGAGAGGATTTATTTACCTCTCCGGGATCCAGATCAGGCGCAGTAGTGGCTCTTCATTCAGGCTAGGAGGAAATAGCCGAGCCCGATCGTTTCCGCTCTACTGTGCAGGCACAAAAGGACTTGTGTCTGCGCAGTAGAGCGGATCGATCAGTTTCTGCTATTTCCGTCTTAACGCGAAGGAAGAGCGGCTAGTACGCCTGCGCAGGATCGCAGTAGGTAAATATTAACCTCAACGCACTTTGGGGGACCCGGGCAGGCTAATGGAGGAGGATGGGGAAGCCTCGTTAGGATCTAGAGGCTTTTACCCTTCCGAGGTAAGTACCCTCCAGAGGGATTTTTTTTTACTACAGATCCTCTTTAGCAAAGAACTGGGATACATTACATGCACAGTCTAAAAAGTAGAAGTACAATTAATCATGGCTTGATGAATGGTGATAAACAAGTTGAAGCACCAGTCTTGCAATCACAAGCAAGGCATGTAGGCAGCATGGACCTTACTAATCTCCACCTAATGCAGCATACAACCTCTGTGTGGGATTATCAGTCAAACTATACTGCAGTCATTAGCTGTAAGCCTTCTACAGATTTCTCATCTTCCAAACAAGTGTATGGCATACCAGATTAGGTAATTTACAAAAGATTCATGACATTCTCTAGCCTTCCTGACTGTATGAGGATTATTAAATATGATATGGTTACAGGTCACCATATGATAGTCTGGTTGCAGCGTTATATGACATTTGTTGCTGTCTTTTATTGTTGAAAATATTTAGTCACTTCTTGGGAGGACAGGAAGTAAAGGAAATTCTTCCTAATACTGTAAGACAAAAATAAAAGAGTAAAACGGATCTCCAACAGTAAAAACATGCAGTGTGGATAAAGAACAATCCAGCTTTTTATGGAAATCTCCAATAAAGAAGTGACCAAAAAGGATAACATAACTTCTCAGCCATGGCGTTAATTGCAAAAAGTGTCTCAAGTTAAATACACCGGCAAGGGCTTACTCAAGCTATTCATTGTCAGCTTGCCACTTCTTAGAAAGATGCTGTTTGTTTTCGTCCAGCCACTCCATAGCATCTTTTGGTGTAAAAAAGAAGTGAGCCTCGTTCTGAGCAATGACTTTTAGTTTGGACGGACACAACATGGCATATTGAAGACTCTGTTTCTGTAAGCGTTTTTTCACGTCATAGAACTTGGCCCTTTGTTTTTGGACTTCCGCCGAGAAATCAGGATAAAATGCTATTTTATGCTCTCCGTACTGAATATTTCCTTTAAGACTTGCTTGCCAGCACAGTTACAATTTGAACTCGGAATTTACGATGTCTCCCCATCACCAGAGTCTGCTTCATGTCATGTTGATATTGATCTTATCAATTTAGCCAGGATGCCTGGGAAAGCCTCCTCAGTAACAGTTGAGGCATCTAATTACATTAAGGTTTGCTAAAGAATGTTTCTCCTCTGTATGTCAGTGTATATAAGCTGTGTTTTTCAGTTCTGATCAGGAACCAGTCCGACGAAGGCTTTTTATAAGCCGAAAGCTCACTGTTTATCCATCTCTAAGTTAGCCAATAAATGGTATCATCCTGATTCAAAACTCCTTGCCTTAGAATAGCCTCTCTATCCCGGTTGTGAAGGACTTTGGCCAGTATCGGCCGGGGCGCAGCTCCCGGTTTGGGGGAGTCGAGCTGGGACACGGTGTGCCCGTTCAATGGCATATAGCTTAGAAAAATAATTATCGCCAAATACTTCAAGTAGCTATTTTTCAATAAAGGCTGTAGGATCTAGTTTCTCTACCTTTTCTGGCAAGCCCACTATACGGACATTATTCCTGCGCAATCTGTTTTTGATATCATCTGATTTATCGGTGTTTGCAATAGAATGCTTGATCACTCGCTTTAAGTCTCTGGACACTGGAGCCACAGTATCCTCAATATTACTTACACGTTTTCTTCCTAATACTGTAAATGACAGTGATGTTAACCTACAAAAAAGTTCAAACCCCTTTTACCAGAAATTCCTCGCTTATGTTGTCCTGATGTGTTAGGCTCCGGATTCACATGTAACTAGTCTCCTGTCCTTTAGTTTCCATGTCTCTCAGATGAGACAAGGATCAGTTATAGGTGATGGTGTTAAAGTGAATCCAGGGTGAGAGGTAAATAGAGGCTGCCATATTTATTTCCTGTTAAACAATACCAGGTGCCTGACATCCATGCTGACCTATTTAGCTGCAGTAGTGTCTGAATCGAACCAGAAACATGCATGCAGCTAATCATGTCAGTTCTGACAATATTGTCAAAACTGACATGATTAGCTGCTTCTCATCCTTCGAAGTCCACTCAGTCTGAGTCTACTACCCCTTTCATCTTCAAATTGCTATAATCTATTGCCCCCCAGGTCCAGCCACACTAACACCTACTGTGCCCTCAAGTTTTTGTCACTTAGCACCTCCCTTGACCTCACACTCTGGCCCACCACTGCAACCCATGCTGATGGCCACACACACTGCCAGTGACGTAGCTAAGAAGCTGTGGGCCCCAGTGCAAGTTTTGCATTGGGGCCCCCCAAGCATGCTATACATAACAATTGATACGACACACCAAAACCAATCAAGTTCAACCACCGTGTCAGAGGTGCAAGAAGAGGATGGAAAACTGTTTGTTAATGATTACTATTATTCAAAACATTTATAGAAGTGAATGTTATCAACCCAGGACCAATAAAGAGCTAATACTGTGATTGAGGGTGGGCCCCTCTAGCCCAAGGGCCTCGATGCAGTCGCCACCTCTGCACCCCCTATTGCTACGCCACTGCACACTGCCCTGACACACATCTGTACACAAGTTCCGCAACATTCGCAATCTCAACCTCCAAACACTATCAACCTCTCTACATCCTCTACTTACCATATCCTCTTTTACTAACCACGAGCTAGCAACTGCTCATTATAACATCACCTTAACTTCAGCCATTGACTCTGTGGCTCCCTCCTCCACGGTCTACTGATACTGGACCCTTCGACAACCCTGGCTTAACGATGAGATCAAATTACTGAAACGCCACTCTCAGATAGCAGAATGGTGCTGGCGAAAAAATGACTTGCCTGAGCATTTCCACAGTTACAAAGAGGCTTTACATACACTCAGACAGGCCCTCACAGCAGCCAAACATTCATACTTCTCCTCACTAATCTTCTCACAGTCCCACAACCCTAAACTACTCTTTGCTACATTCAACTCCCTCCTCCACCTTCACCCCCACCTCCCACTCCCTGCATCTCAGCCGAGGACTTTGTCTCCTTCTTTAGTGACAAAATCACCAACATCTGAAAAAGCTTTAACCAACAGCCCCCTCTCTCCTTACATACCCCTAACCAGGGGCGTAACTAAGACCCTCCGGGCGTCGCGTCAGAGGCTACAGAGAGAAGCGTCCACGCTTGAGCGCACGGAAGGTATGTAGCTGCCGCTGCCCGCCACTGCACACATATGGTTATTGAAGCTGGAGGAGAGCGCAGAGGGGAGAGCCCGAGGTGAGGGAGGGGGGGACCATCCCCCCTCCCCGACGAGTGTGGCCATAGCTTTCCCCTCATGCTGCGACCCCTCCAGCCCCCCAAAACGGCCCTGAGCGGGCGCATGGGCTGTAGCCCCTATTGTTACGCCCATGCCCCTAACCTTACATCCTCGCTAACAACCTTCTCACCACTATCTGAACTCACTGTCTCCTCTCTCATCGCTAAATCATGTCCCACTACATGCCCCCTTGACCCCATGCCCTCTCACCTCATTCATCAAAAAAAGAGAGCACAAGAAAGTGGCACATGTCTTTTACATCACTTCGTCACATTGCCCACAAAAGATAGTGGGTGGGGCCAACCCTGAAAATCAATAGACAGAAAGTAGCACCAACATACATGGGTCATAGGCCACCATAAGTGTACAAAAGATAAATACTTTATTGTTCTATAAATAGGACACAAATTTCAATATACTGAATGAAATGGGACAATACAACAAATTCATATATTAAAAATCGCATATGCGAATATGCGAAGCGGTATTAGCTATAATTCACAGCTGTAAACTTATGCCAGGCATATATTGTAATGGGAGTAACCAATGGCATCCACACACCATACATTCCGCGCAGTCATACCGGTGCCAGAGACCAAAAAATATTAGCGATGGGGGCCCCTTTAATAGTGTCTCACTATGAAAAATATTCAATGTCTGTGGGAGATGCAAAAATATACAAAAGTTCACCACAGTTCCTTCATAGGCTATATGCAGATGGTGCAGACACAAAAAAGGAATAATCTCACCGGTCTTGATGGCAAGCGCTCTCTGCAAATGTCCAGTACATCTGACCTAGAGGATAGGATAAGCATGGCTGCACGTTAGATGTGAGCAGTTCAAATTTCTCTCTCCTCCAAAACCCTGCACTTCATTGCCCGCTTACAAGATAGACTCCACTGCTACGCATGAACAGTATCCAGCAGAAGCGGCCGGCCGGCTAGAAGCAGCAGCCATAAGCAGGGACACCAAGGATGGCTGGGAGCAGTGGGACGCCAGGCTCCCTCTCACCTCATTACTCACTTATCCTCTACCATCTCACCTGCCTTACCCTCCCTCTTCAACCTTTCTCTCACCAAAGGTATCATTCCATCCTCCCTCAATCCAGCCCTTATAACAACTATACTCAAAAAAACCTTTTCTTGACCCCTCTTCTCTGCCCAACTACCGACCTATTTCTCTCCTTCCCTTCTCTTCCAAATTACTTAAGCGCCATGTTTATACTGACTTAGTCAGTCACCTCATTGCCAATTCTCTGTTTGAAGACCTTCGAATCTGGATTCCGCCCCAGCCACTCAACCGAAACTGCCCTACTTAAAGGAATTTTCACGCAAAAAAAAAAAATGAGATTCACTTACCTGGGGCTTCTACCAGCCCCATGCAGCCATCCTGTGCCCTCGTAGTCACTCACTGCTGCTCCAGTCCCCCGCCACTTGCTAGTTTTGTTTTCTTGGGGTCGGCGGGCCGCATTGCGTACATTTTTACGCATTCCCGTTGGTGCAGGAATATTAACACATACATTTTTACGCGTCGGTGGTTCATTGCGTAAAAATGTACGCATTGAACCACTAACGTGTAAAAATGTATGTGTTAATATACTTGCATCATCTGGGAATGCGTAAAAATGTACGAGGTCGGCAAAAACAAAACTAGCTGGCAGCGGGGGACTGGAGCAGCAGTAAATGACTACGAGGGCACAGGATGGCTGCATAGGGCTGGTAGAAGCCCCAGGTAAGTGAAACTAATTTTTTTTTTTTTGCCTGATAACTCCTTTAAAGTAACCAATGACCTGGCAACTGCTAAATCTAAAGGCATCTACTCTATTCTTCTCCTCCTAGACCTTTCCTCCACTTTTGACACAGTGGACCACCCTCTACTTCTCCAAATCCTCTCATTCATGGGCATTCAGGGTCTTGCTCTCTCCTGGCTTTCCTCCTACCTCTCAGAAAGGACCTTCAGAGTTGCCCACTCTGGCACCACCTCCTCTCCACGTCCCCTCACTGTTGGTGTTCCAAAGGCTCAGTCCTCGGACCTCTCCTTTTCTCTATCTACACATATGGTCTTGCTCAACTAATCAGTTCCTTTGGCTTCCAGTATCACCCAGATCTACATTTCAGCACCTGACCTGAATACCTTAAAGAGAACCCGAGGTGGGTTTGAAGAATGTTATCTGCATACAGAGGCTGGATCTGCCTATACAGCACAGCCTCTGTTGCTATCCCAAACCCCCCTAAGGTCCCCCTGCACTCTGCAATCCCTCATAAATCACAGCCACGCTGCTGACACACAGCTTGTCAGAGAGGGCTGTGTTTATCTCTATATTGTCAGTCTGCTGCTCTCCCCGCCTCCTGCAGAACTCTGGTCCCCGCCTGCGTCCCTTCCCTCCCCGCTGATTGGAGGTAAGGGACACGGGCGGGGACCGGAGCTATGCAGGAGGCGGGGGAGCAGCCAAGACTGACACTACAGATGTAAACAAAGCCCGCACAGCCCGGCTGTGCTTTATGAGGGATTGCAGAGTGCAGGGGAACCTTAGGGGGGTTTGGGATAGCAACAGAGGCTGGGCAATATAAGCAGACCCAGCCTCTGTATGCAGATAACATTCTTTAAACACACCTCGGGTTCTCTTTAACAGCTTGTGTCCCTGACTGTCTCAATGCAATTGCCTCCTTCATGTCCTCCCGCTTTCTAAAACTCAATATGGACAAGACTGAAATGGTTATCTTCCCCCCTCACAATCCAATGCCCCTGCCTGACATCACTATTTCTGTTGATGGCACTTCAATAACACCTGTCCTCCAGGCTCGCTGTCTAGGTGTAATATTGGACTCCAGTCTCTCATTCAAACCACTATTGACAAACTATCCTCCTCTTGTCGCCTCCACCTAAAAAACATCTCCCGCATCCGCCCTTTTCTCACACAGGACACTACAAAACTTCTGGTGCATTCCCTGATTATTTCACGACTAGACTATTGCAACTCTTTGCTCTGTGGCCTCCCTGCCAACCGTTTAGCCCCGTTACAGTCCATCATGAACTCTGCTGCACAACTCATCTACCTCCCCTCCCGCTTCTCCAGCCAGGTCTCCCTCTGTCAGTCCCTTCACAGGCTGCCAGTTACACAAAAGATACAATTTTAAATCCTTACTCTTGCCTACAAAGCTCTCCACAACCTAGCTCCTTCCTATCTAAATCAACTTATTTTTAGACATCATCCTACACGCAATCTCCCCTCTACTAACAATATCCTTCTGTCTTCTTCACTGGTCATCTCTTCTCACTCCCACTTACAAGACTTCTCTCGATCCTCTCCCCTCCTCTGGAACACTCTCGTTCAACACATCTGCCACTCACCCACATTTACTCTTTTTAGGCGCAATCTGAAAACTCACCTCTTCAGGCAAGCATACTCTCCTACCTAGGACACTTTGCCCACTGACCACCATTTCTACCACCCCATACACAGCTTCCCCTTTACCTACAGTCCTATACCTTAAACCTTTAGACTGTAAGGCCTTTTGGCCAGGGCTCTCTTCCCCTTTTGTCTCACAATGCTGTGTAATGGGTGTACTGTACATACCTCCCACCTATGTGTAAAAATATGTAGTTAATTTGTTCACTGCATTAGCTGTTATCTACTCTTGTCTTGTATTAACTGTTGTACTGTTTATTTTGTATTGATATAGCCTGTATGCCGTTGAACAGCGCCTTGGAAGATGCGGATGCTATATAAATCAATAATAATGATAATATTGTCAGAAACACCTGCTCTGCTGCATGCTTGTTCAGGTTCTATGGCTAAAAGTATTAGAAGCAAAGGATCAGCAAGGCTGCCAGGAAAATGGTATTGCTTAAAAAGGAAATAAATATGGCAGCCTACATATCACTCTCACCTCGAGTTCACTTTAAGAGCCATAGGCTGTGAAGAACCACAGTGCTACCTATTCTGAAACACGGGTTCCCAGCGTTAAACCTGCACAGTGATATTTACACATTTGGAGAAACTACATTAAGGTAGATCCGAGATAAACTTTTACTCATTGCATAATTGTGTTCCTTTCATATAGTTTATAGGGCATTCCTCAAGCCAAATACTTTTTTGTTTTTGTTTTAACACTTTAATTCCCTTTTAACTTAACAAGCCTCGCCCACAGCTTTTCAGAGTGCCTTGGCATTTTCAGACAGTAGCAAGGGCTTACAGGAGCTCAGTCTGTGCAGGAGGAGGGGAAGGTGTTACTAGCCATTGATTTCAGAGGCAGAGGGGAGGAGGGAGGAGGAGAGGGGAGTGAATTTACACACAGGCAAGCTGATAGCATCTCCAGCCCTTAGCCTGTGACAATGTGACAAATAGAACATGGCTACCCTTATTGTATCACAGGAATAAATAATCATAAACTTTTGAAACTGTTTGCAGCTAGATATGCTGTGTAAACTATGTAAACTTTAGATAAGATATATAGACAAGTTACTTGTTATAGTTAGTTTTTCATCTCGGATCCGCTTTAACTTTTTATGAGTTGGTAGTATTTAACACGTGTGCAATTATCCTTCACAGGTAGTCATTACCACTATGTGGTAGTGGTAGAAATAACTGGAGTGAGGTGGAGAGAGGGCTATATAAGGCACCGTTGCATGTACGTCATTTATGTATTCTGCATCTGGGATATAGGGTCTGAAAAGATCATTCATACCTGAACATCTGAGTGATCCACTAAACTTGGCCTTATGTCTCCACTGATGATGAAAAAGATTCCTCCGCACACCTTCCTTAGGTCAAAACCAGTCCTTTTTATTGAATCATCTTAGAAAAGGGCAAACATAGAACAGCATGCAAGCTGACACGTTTCTTCCATTAGAGGAGGACAGAGTGAGTGCAATAAGCTGAGGCTGGGAGCACACTGGACTGTCGGTTTTCTGGATACATTTGCACACTATGTGTGTCTGTATGTGTGAAAATATGCATGTTTTATCATAGATGCGAATGTAATTGATAGAGAAAATGCTCCCAGTGTTTCACTGCTGTCACTTTTTATATGCATCAGGAAAACACCTTCAAGTGTACACTAGCCAATTGATTAACATTGGATTTCAGTTTACCTGTGCTGAAAGCGAGGGCAGGGGGGCCCCATCCAAAGTTTCACAGAGGGGCCCAGTGATTCCTAGTTAGGCCCCGGTGTTTCTTGTGGTGACAGCTTTGTGGAATTTTGGTATTTGTGGTGATGGTAGTCATGGGAGTGGTGGTCATTGTGATGGTGGACACCAGTACCATCAGGTATGAAATATCTATCTATCTATATATATATATCATATATACACACACAGTATATACAGTATATATTGCATCCATAATCATAAACACAGAGCTTTAAGTAGTAATAATACTACAGCAAACATTATTCCCCTTTTTCTGGTAATCAAATCCCCCTTTGAAAGTCTTGACAACCAGAGATGCACGTTTATAGAACTTTGCCTTAAAAGAAAAATTATAAATGAAATATTTTAGCATTCACTGCTTTCTTGAGCAATGTAAAATCACATAAACAACGTGCTGAGCCTAAAATGGCCAGCAGAGGGAGCGCAAGGTCCGATTACAGCAGGAGAGTCTGTACCATGCAAGAAAGCTCCTTTGTCAAGTGTCTATGTATAATTTATGTGCACTAAATATCTAAGGAAGATAACAAAAGTAATAAACATGGAAGTGTGGGTAGTATCAAATAACTGTCAGAGAATATTGCATACTAGCTGTGAAGCAGTTATAGGGGTACTTTTTTTTTATAAGTGTATATAGGTGGTGGTGGAACCTAGACCATTTTCTGAGTAGCTATCTCCATCAATGTATTATAATGATCATACAATAAAGCTGACTTCTCAGCTCTTACATCAGCTTTCCATTTCACCTCAGCTTCGTGTTTACTTCCTGCAACTTGAGCAATCAAAATCTGAGCATTTTGGCAGAGGATGCTCATATTATGCCTAAATACACATTTCCGAATTCCTCTCCACACATGAATGCCAGTGAAGAAAGGATACCACCATAAACAGAGAACAAATAAAGACAATGTGTACCGTATGTTATGCTATGACGATGTACTAGGTCTGATCAATACAAATCTGTTTAACCTTTCACATGTATTCTAGGTGACAGGCAATGAAAACCATAGGAGTGGATTATTTGTACAGGAATCAATGTGCCTCTTAACCACTTGAGGACCCACCCTTTACCCCCCCTTAAGGACCAGCGCTGTTTTAGCTGATCTGTGCTGGGTGGGCTGTGCAGCCCCCAGCACAGATCAGGGTGCAGGCAGAGCGACCAGATCGCCCCCCTTTTTTCCCCACTAGGGGGATGATGTGCTGGGGGGGTCTGATCGCTCCTGCCTTGCCTGGGTGTTGCGGGGGGGAGGGGGGGGGGGGGTAGGGGGCAGCGCCATACAATGTAAACAAAGTGGATTATTTCCGCTTGTGTTTACATTTAGCCTGCGAGCCGCGATCGGCGGCCCGCAGGCTATTCACGGAGCCCCCCGCCGTGGATTGACAGGAAGCAGCCGCTCGCGTGAGCAGCTGCTTCCTGATTAATTAGCCTGCAGCCGGCAACGCAGAACTGCGTCGCTGGTCCTGCAGCTGCTACTTTGCCGACGCGCGGTATGAGTGCGCGGTCGGCAAGTGGTTAATAATGTCATTCTGGCACAAACGAGACCAGTAATGTGAGAATAAGTTATCTTCAGTAAAACTGCATGTCATAGCAATCATCAGTTCCACTGACAAAGGTTACATAGATAGGATGCACATTGCCATTTCTGTATTCCGCTTTCTTTTAATTTTTACACCCTCACAAGAGGCCCTGTTGGTCCTTTAAATCGGACCTGAACTCAGAACGTCCTCTCTGCTCTAAAAGATACGCAACAGAATAATAACATTTAAAGGAAAACATGTCTTTGTTACAGCTGATTCAAATCCTAACCTAAATCTCCAGTGTTTCTACTTCCTACTTTCATGGAAGCAGACATATTGTTAACATCCTATGCTTTCAAATGAGCGTATCTACCATGGTAGTCATGTGACACAGGGGAGAGATCAAATTACAACTTGTAATTAGACACAGTGAGGGGACATTAGGCAGTAGGAAATTAGAGGGTGAACTCTCTAAATACATGCAGGGTGCATTTCTCTATGTTTTCCTTCAGTTCTGTACAAGAGTTCAGGTCCTATTTAATGATTTGGCTTCACCCACAATAAATACAGAAGCTCAGGAAATCAACATATTTTACCCTCTTTGGCTTCCACAGTCTGTTTTTCAAACTGTTGATTGTTCTAAC
The DNA here is from genome assembly GCF_040937935.1 of Hyperolius riggenbachi. NCBI lineage: Eukaryota > Metazoa > Chordata > Amphibia > Anura > Hyperoliidae > Hyperolius > Hyperolius riggenbachi. Next base: position 317,050,321 of record NC_090649.1, on the reverse strand, counting down.
ATGCAATTTTTGTAGAGGAACTTTAATATTGAACTTCATCCCAATCAGTAGCCAATACCACTTTTCCCAAAATAAATCTTTAGGCTATTCCTATGCAGAAATGCTAGTGTTGCGGAACACGCTAGCGTTTTTACAGCTAATGAAAGTTTATGTAAAAACGCATATATGTGTGTTTTAGACTCCCTGCACACTGCAAATCTGTTTTGCGATTCCGATTCTGTTTCCGATTTGCAATTCCGATTTTCCCTGAATGCAATCAACAGAAAAACGGAGGAAAAAACGCAGCATGCAGTAACGATAAAAAAATCTGAATCGGATATAAAAACTGATTAAAAATCGGAATCGCATGCAGTGTGCAGAGAGCCTTACACTGTGCGTTTTTGAAAACACACAACTTGCTGCATCATTTTCAAAAACACAAGTAAAATGCACAAAATGTATCTCAATGGAGACGCAGAGAAATGGTTATTATACTGTTGTATATCTTTTAGAGCAGAGGGGAAGTTCAAAGTTCAGTTCCGCTTGCAAACAATACAATGCAATGCAAAAACGCACCAAAAACATAGCAAAAAAATAAAAATGGATAGTACAGAAAACACATATTTTTGCAGTGCCTATTGTGCTCCCAGCACCACCTTTTCTCAAATAGTTCATCAGGGATATTTGTGTGGCTTATACTGAGGTGAAACCCCTCCCACAGTGTGATGTCATGGCTGTGGCCATGACAGTTTCCTGTCTGTGAACCTCTTTGCATTGTGGGATATAATTGCTGTTGCCAACTGCTAATCAAGCAGTATTTACGTGTGTGTGTGTGTGTGTGTGTGTGTGTGTGTGTGTGTGTATATATTAGCAGTAAAAAGTATGTGAACCCTTTGGAATTATATGGCTTTCTGCAAAAATTGGTCATAAAATGTGATCTGATCTTCATTTAAGTCACAACAATAGACAGTCACAGTCTGCTTAAACTAATACCACACAAGTAATTAAATGTTTCCATGTTTTTATTGAACACACTATGTAAACATTCACAGTGCAGGTGGGAAAATTATGTGAACCCCTACACTAATGACATCTCCAAGAGCTAATTGGAGTGAGGTGTTAGCCAGCAATCAATGAGGTAAGATTTGAGGTGTTGGCTACAGCTACCCAGCCCTATAAAAAAAAACACACAACAGTTTTCGGTTTGCTTTTCCCAAGAAGCATTGCCTAATGTGAATGATGCCTCGCACAAAAGAGCACTCCGAAGACCTACGATTAAGAATTGTTGACTTGCATAAAGCTGGAAAGGGTTATAAAAGTATCTCCAAAAGCCTTGCTGTTCATCAGTCCATGGTAAGACAAATTGTCTATAAATGGAGAACGTTCAGCACGGCTGCTACTCTCCCTAGGAGTGGCCATCCTGTAAAGATGACTGCAAGAGCACAGTGCAGGAAACTGAATGAGGTGAAGAAGAATCCTTGAGTGTCAGCTAAAGGCTTACAAAAGTCGCTGGCATATACTAACATCCCTGTTAGTGAATCTATGATATGTAAAACACTAAACAACAAAAATGGAGTTCATGGGAGGATACCACAGAGGAAGCCACTGCTGTCCAAAGAAAACATTGCTGCATGTTTAAAGTTTGCAAAAGAGCACCTGGATGTTCCACAGCAGTACTGGCAACATTTTCTATAGACAGATGAAACAAAATTGAGTTGTCTGGAAGAAACTCGCAACACTATGTGAGGAGAAAACAAGGCACAGCACACCAACATTAAAACCTCATCCCAACTGTGAAGTATGGTGGTGGGAGCATCATTGTTTGGGGCTGCTTTGCTGCGTCAGGGCCGGGAAGGATTGCTATCATTGAAGGAAAAATTAATTCCTAAGTTTATCAAGATATTTTGCAGGAGAACTTAAGGCCATCTATCCACCAGCTGAAGCTCAGTAGAAGATGCGTGTTGCAACAGGACAACGACCCAAAGCATAGAAGTAAATCAACAACAGAACGGCTTAAACAGAGGAAAATACACCTTCTGGAGTGGCCCAGTCAGTGTCTTGTCCTCAACCCGATTGAGATGCTATGGCATGACCTCAAGAAAGGGATTTACACCGGGCATCACTAAAATAATGTTTAATTTGAAACTGTTCTGTAAAGAGGACTGATCAAAAATTACTCCTGACCGTTGTGCACGTCTGATCTGCAACTACAGGAAACGTTTGTGTGAATTTATTGCTGTCAAAGGAGGTTTAACCCGTTAGTAAATCCAAGAGTTCACATACTTTTTCCACCTGCACGTTTACATGGTGTGTTCAATAAAAACATGGAAGTATTTAATTATTTGTGTGGTATTAGTTTAAGCATATTGTGATGGTGTATTGTTGTGATGAAGATCAGATAACATTTTATGACCAATTTGTGCAGAAATCCATATAATTCCAAAGGGTTCACATACTTTTTACAAATGCCCTTATCTATAAACACACACACTAACAATGTGATAGACTAAAAGGTGTGTGTATGTATATATATATATATATATATATATATATATATATACATATACATATACATATATATATATATATATATATATATATATATACCTTTTAGTCCATCACATCGTTAGTGTGTGTGTTTATAGATAAGGGCATTTGTTGGTGCTGTCTTGCCTTCTTGGTTTATATTTTTCCCCTACTGCTATTTTTCGATAAAGTTCCTCTTTAAGTGACGGTAGTTTCTAGTCATGTACTTTTCATCATTCCCTCATCAGAGCTGTCATCCTACGTTATCTGTGTTTATAGACATAAGCATGGTCGTAACAATTGGGGCTGCAGCCCATTCGCCCGCGGGGGGGCGCTCAGGGCCGTTTTGGGGGGCTGGAGGGGTTGCAGCATGAGGGGAAAGCTATGGCCACACTCGGCGGGGAGGGGGGACGGTTCCCCCCCCCTCCCTTACCTCGGGCTCTCCCCTCTGCGCTCCCCTCCAGCTTCAATAACCATATGTGTGCAGCGGCGGGCAGCGGCAGCTACATACCTTCCGTGCGCTCCAGCATGGACGCTTCTCTCTGTAGCCTCTGACGCGACTTCCTGTATAAACAGGAAGTCACGTAAGACACTAGAGAGAGAATCGTCCGCGCTGGAGCGCACGGAAGGTATGTTTGTCTGCCGCTGCCCGCGGCTGCACACATATGGTTATTGAAGCTGGAGGGGAGTGCAGAGGGGAGAGCCCGAGGTGAGGGAGGGGGGGCAGGGGGACCCGGTGGGTCTTAGTTACGCCCCTGCACAAAAGACTAAAAAATGCTAGTCTAGTTGAGGGAAACCACGGCTGGTTCCTGCTCACTGCAACTTAGTCGTGTCCACTCATTCATAAGAAATAAGGGACACAGCAGGAAACACTATCCAAGCCACCATTTAGTGGTGCTAGTCTAGTTGAGGGACTAGGTAGGGGACCAGGTGGGAAGCCTCATAGACCAACAGCCACTCCCTGTTTACGGCAACTTAGTCATGTCCACTATTTGCAACTATATTTGTAAAATATAGGTGACCTGGTGGGAGACATTAATGCTTGAATTGTACACCAGGACCCATGCCCACGCTCTAGGACCGCTGGGCTTCGGACACAACTTTACTAAACCTATATGGTTGGTAAGCATGGTGTTTCCTGCTGGGTCCCCTTTTTTGTTACAAATTAGTGGACGCGACCAAGTTGCCATGAGCAGGAAGCAGCTGTGGGTTCCATCAACTATACTCAGGGGCGTCTCTAGCCATTTTGTCACTCCAGGCGAGAAAACCTGTGGCTTCCATTCCCCCCTCCCGTGTGGTGCCCCCTGATGAAAATAATCATAACGCAGCAATGTTTCACCATGAGATAAAAGTAATGCGGCAATCTTTCACCAGAAAATAATCATAACGCAGCAATGATTCACTTAAAATAATCATAATGCGGTGATCTTTCACCAGAAAATAACCATAACGCAGCAATGATTCACCATAAAATAATCATAACGCAGCAATGATTCACCATAAAATAATCATAACACAGCAATGATTCACCATAAAATAATCATAACGCAGCAATGATTCACCATAAAATAATCATAACGCAGCAATGATTCACCATAAAATAATCATAACGCAGCAATGATTCACTATAAAATAATCATAACGCTGCAATGATTCACCATAAAATAATCATAACGCAGCAATGATTCACCATAAAATAATCATAACGCAGCAATGATTCACCATAAAATAATCATAACGCAGCAATGATTCACCATAAAATAATTATAATGCAGCAATGATTCACCATAAAATAATCATAATGTGGCCAGCGTTCTCAGGAAATAATCGTAATGTGGCCAGCGTTCACCAGGAAATAATCGTAATGTGGCCAGCGTTCACTAGAAAATAATCGTAATGTGGCCAGCGTTCACCAGGAAATAATCTTTATGTGGCCAGCGTTCACCAGAAAATAATCATAACGTGGCCAGCGTTCACCAGGAAATAATCGTAATGTGGCCAGCGTTCGCGAGGAAATAATCGTATGTGGCCAGCATTCACCAGAAAATAATCATAATGTGGCCAGCGTTCATAAGGAAATAATCGTATGTGGCCAGCGTTCACCAGGAAATAATCGTATGTGGCCAGCGTTCACCAAGAAATAAATGTATGTGGCCAGCGTTCACCAGAAAATAATCATAATGTGGCCAGCATTCACCAGAAAATAATCGTATGTGGCCAGTGTTCACCAGAAAATAATCGTAATGTGGCCAGCATTCACCAGGAATTAATCGTCTGTGGCCAGCGTTCACCAGGAAATAATCGTATGTGGCCAGCGTTCACCAGGAAATAATCGTATGTGGCCAGTGTTCACCAGGAAATAATCATATGTGGCCAGCGTTCACCAGAAAATTATCCTAATGCGGGCAGCCTTTTACTAAAAACGTATAATTACCTGTAAAAAGAAAAGCATTTACTCACCTGCAGAAGACTCTTCTCTCTGGGCGCAGCTCCCCCGACGATCTTCCTGCAGCAGCGCAGCCAGCCTCCGAAAGTCCCGCGCTGACAGGCAGAGCAGGGCTACAGGAAGATTGCGCCCGAAGCCCTGTCTTTAGTGCAGGGCTTCGGGCGCCATCTTGCTGTAGCCCTGCTCTGCCTGCCGGAAGACTATGCAGACTGGAGCAGTGGGCTGCGGGGATGAACTGGCGCGGCGTCTATTAGACACCGCGGCCAGTTCACCACAGGGGTCGCACAGTCTGGCGGGGGAAGGTGAACACTTCCCTCCCGCGGCGGCGCTTCTCCCCCACCCGGCGCTCCAGGCCACCTTTTGTCCTTGCCTGGTGGCTGGGACGCCTCTGACTATACTAGCACGGGTTTAGTAAAGTAGCCTGAAAGCCGTGGACAAGGGTCCTTAGGTGCAATTTTAGTGTTACTGTTTCCCACTTGGTACCATTTTTCTTACAAATTAGTGGGGGCAACAAAATTGCCACAAGTCAGAAGGATAAATGACACCTATTTTTACTGCTTGTTTTCTTTTTTTGCAATGGTGTGACGTTTGGAAGCCTGTTATTTTCATTGCATTTAAAATATGTCATACTGTAAGCAATAATAAAGCAAACTTGAAGAAAAAAAACATTATGATATAATGAATTGTATGTGTAGTGTAGATAATGAATAGAACATTAGTAGCAAAGAGTCTTATTTTTATTTTTAGTTATATGTCTTTTTTTTATAACATTGCATCATTCTGTCATATTTGCAGTTTACAAACCACACTCTGTATTTTCAACTATAAAACTGAGCAGAGCTAATGACCCTTTGAAATTTCCTGCAGTAGAACCTTATCTCAATCTGTCTCTCACTGTTTCTTGTTTGTTAAAAGGAGTCATCAAGCAATGTCCCCTACCCCCCTATCTACTTACCTGGGGCCTCCTCCAGCCCCTTGCAGCTGACATGTCTCACGCCGCAGATCTGCTCTCAGCTGGCAGCCCAGGGTCCCTGCCAGTGCAAAGGGCGACCTTGAGGGCGTACTCTACTGCACCTACGTGAGTGTCGCTGTCAATCAAGTCCACGTTGTTCTGACAGGACTGTGCAGGCGCAGTAGTTCTGCGCCTGCGCAGTACATTCTGGACATCGTGGACTTGATTGAGAACAGCGCTTGTGCAGGCGCAGTAGAGGATGGCCTGGCGAGACACTGTGCGGGGATCCCGGGCCTGCGGCTGAGAACAGAGCTGCACCGTGGGACATGTCAGCTGCAAGGGGCTGAATAAAGCCCCAGGTAAGTAGATCGGGGGGTAGAGGACATTGCTTGATGACTCCTTTAAGGAGGAAAGTCTTCAACCCATGCTGGGTCAAAGAGCTCAGAGAAGCTCTTTTGTATAGATAACAACTGAAGTTTCTTAACTCTTTCTTTACTGGAAAACAATATGAGACTCTTTTCTGTGCTACTTTCTTAGCTGTACTACACATACAGTTCATTATCTCATAAGTTTATTTTTTCGCTTCAGGTTTGCTTTCAAGTTCCTAACAGGCTTGAATCTAATAGCTACTTCCTCTTTCAAAAAATAGTAGCAATATACAGTATATGCAAATTAAAAACAAAACAAAATATGTAAATAACACCACACCATAGTGCCCTCTAGGAGCAGATTTTCATTGGCAGACTCCAGACAGCTGGTAGCTCAAACTTTACCCTCACTATCAACACCATTGGCAGCACTACCCTCAGCTATATTGGCCACAATAGTGGTGGTAAGCAGTAGCTTGTATACCCCTGCCCTGCCAAAATGCTGCAAGGTGGACTTAGAAGAACTGCATGCAGCAATGTGGTTATGTGACCACAACTATTACTACTATGTGGTCATGTGACCACTACTTTATATCAGAATTATGGTATTTACAATTTTTCTTAAGCCCAATCTACACGATACGATTATTTGTGCAATTCGATTACGATTCTATTTACGGTCCATTTCAATCCAACATGTCCGATAGGGATTCGATTAGACTCAATTCGATTTGCCATTGTTTTGCAATGGCAAATCGAACTGAATTGAATCGCGATCGGACATGTCGGATTTAATCGGAACGTAATCGAATCGCACAAAGAATCGTATCGTGTAGATTGGGCTTTAGAACCTTAAGTGACCTCAACAGACCTCGAAGGACACCCATACACATGCTAGATTCTCAGCCGAGATTGCCCCGACTGGCCACCATGGCTGAGAACAGTCTAGAGTGTGTACACTCGGTGGAGCAGGTCATAAACACAAACCCAAGATTCACCTCTGACTGTGTTATCTTCTGACCTAGTTCTTACCTCATGTGAGTTCACTTAAATGAAGACTTTGAGAAAACGCATGCCTGATTTCCCCATACGTCATCCTGACTCTGTATTAGGGGTGATTTGTCCACAGCAGGAATAACAGGATTACCTATACAAAGTTGAAGTGTTATGAGGGAATTTAACTTTCAACAGCCTATAGGAAAGCTTCAGATCATTAATTAGAGGAAGTAACACAAGTTCTGTCAGCATCTGGATTAATATTTCAGTGTAATGCTAAACTCATTGTGGGTGAGGCCTTGCTTATTATTATTTGCAGTGCGTAGGAACAAAGAGTATTGAGACGTCTAGACTACAGTCTCTCTGGAGCTTTCTCTACCATGGGTTTAGTGAATTAAATAAAAGGTTTAAATAGTATTCATTTTCTGCTTCTGATTACTGGGCAAGAACAAAATGAATGAAAAAGTAATAGTAACTTCTCTGTTGTTCTCTCTGTTTGGTAAGTAATAAAAATAGCAGAAACAACTTAAATAGAAAACCTCGCCTATTTAGCAAACATCTCTGATTAAACTCAATATATGAAAAATACATTATTTGGCATCCTTACAAGTGTAACACCTTTTCCTCTGTCTGAAGCCTGGCACCATGGTAAACACTTTTCTTTATATTCATGCTTTGTAAGCGTCCATCTTGAACTCCAAAATTGGACCATAGTTGTAATTGCACTAAAATTGTAAACATACCAAAATCGCAATCACACTGAAATCGCACCCAAAATCGCACCTTTTCAAAATGCTTGACATTTTTGAATAATACATTTTTGGGGGTGTACATTTTTTTGTACAATATTTTATGAATTGATTTGTATCCCACTTTAACCTATAAACCATGAAATAAGCCAAGGACCAAAACCAGGAATATATTGTAACTGGAAAACTCAACAGAACTGGTTGATTCATCAGAAAAGACAGAAAACTTAAAGGACACCTGAAGTTAGAGGGATATGGAGACAGCCAAATTGATTTTGGTGTAAACAATACGAGTTGCCTGGAAGCCTTGCTTATCTATTTCCTGCAGTAGTGTCTGAACTACACCAGAAACAAGCATGCAGCTAATCTTGTCAGTTCTGATAATAATGTCAGAAACACCTGATCTGCTGCATGCTTGTTCAGGGTCTATGGCTAAAAGTATTATGGGCACAGGATCAGTAGGACAGCCAGGCAACTGGTATTGCTTAAAAGGAAATAAATATGTCAGACTTCATATCCCTCACACTTCAGTTGCCCTTTAAGGTGGCCACACATTAACAGAAGGCCACCCAACGTGCCCAAAAGATAGATTCCTCTCTGATCGGAATTTGATCAGAGAGGTATGTATTTCTGCCACACACTGCAAATAGATTTAAGTTAGTCGGCCTCTTTGTACCCACTAGATAGCCCCCCCACCCAGGGCCCCAGAGCTGGCTGACAGCCCTTACACCCCCCCCCCCCAGTCTCCTCCAAAGTTAATAGTGGTCCCCTGGGGCCTCCGTGTGCTGGCAGTGCTTCATTGCCGCAGCTACTTAGGGCACTCTCCACGGGCGCCCAGGAACATTAGGGAGCCTTACCCAAAGGCTCTTTACTGTTTTACATACTGGCTTATGCCAGGATTTAAACCCTGAACGAAGGCTCAAACTCTATATCAAATGCAACACTCTTAAAGAGGTAGGTCATACAGCTGACTTGCAGTACAGCAAACTCACTTGTATGGTTGGCACACTCCCTTCTTCAGTCTGTGTCCTTCTGTCTCCATCCCCTCCGCCATCCGTCCTATGTGACCCAGCAGCATGTATGTACTTACAGTACATAGCATGCTGCTGGGCTATGTAGAATGGGCGCCAGTTGAGTTGGAGATGGCGGGACAACAAGATGGAGCATGCTGTTTGACAGGTGAGTTTGCACCACTGCAAGTACTTTTTAGTGAAACAGGATCGTGGGAGACCATGATTATCTTGAGGGTAAACCTGGGAGAGGCCCGTCAGCCGGCCATCATCTACCGCCACTACTGCAGTGCCCCCATTCCCTTCGATTGAGATCTTCTGTCCAGTACGATTCATCATTTCAAATTGCTTAAAGTTGCTTTTGGGCAGTCATGTTGGGGTATCGATTAGTGTATGGGCACCTCTAGGTTAGAAGAATACTGCACATTATTGTAAGTAAATCCTTTATTAACAAACCTATGAAAACAAAAATCACTAAGTGTATTTGGACAGTCTTTAAAGGGACTCAGAGCTCAAATAAATTAAAAGATTTATACATACCCGGGGCTTCCTCCAGCCCCATCCACTTAGATTGCTCACATGCTACCAGCGCTGCTGGAGAGATATGCAAACAGCGCACTTCTTCTGAGTAGGCTGGAGCCAAATGACGCAAGTGACGGGACCCGGCTCCCGAAACTGCAGGCAGTGGAGGACGGCGACCTGGGAGCGATCCGAGTGGATGGAGTTGGAGGAAGCCCCAGGTACGTATACATTTTTTTTACTTATTTCAGCTCTGGTACACTTTAACCACTTCAGCCTATCTTAAGGCACCACTTAAGTGTAACTGAATGCCATAGCTCCCAACTGTCCCTCTTTTGGAGGGACAGTCCCTTTTTGGGAGCCCTGTCCCTCTGTCCCTCTTTCCCCCTCATTTGTCCCTCTTTCAGGACTTTGTTCCTCTTTCTATGTAAATATATATATTTCTATGCCGAAAATGTGTTTGGTTGACTCTTATTCCCATCCTTTAAATTGATATATTACTCATTTTAAAATGTTACTATGAAGGAAAATGAACAAGGATAGAAAGGACCAGTGTGGTTTCAATTATAGAACAATATATTTTTCTTATGAAATCTTTATGGTATGTGTGACTAGGGTGTGGTGGGGACGTGATCAGGGGTATGGCATGGGCATGGCTTAAATGTCCCTTTTTCTCATCTCAAAAAGTTGGGAGGTATGGGATGCGTTTATGCGTCCAGCGGCGGGTGCACACGCATGCGCGTGTGACCACCACTTGTGCCGCTTGCGGAGTTATTTCCATGTCGGCAGTTGAGAAAGGGAAGCAAGGCTTTCCCGAACTAATTGCAGTGCCTGTAATGAATGGACATTCATAAGAGCGAAAAAAAAAAAAAATGAAACACTTCCTGGTAAATCAGGATTGTGCTTCTGGTGCCATCTAGTGGCGAAAAGTTAAATTGCAGACACCACACACCTTGAACAAACAAAATAATGATATTAACCCCTTCCAAAGCCCCCCCCCCCCCGTAACCTCATTGGGAGGGCGTGGTTACATACCAATATACAGCAACATATAGATATATGAAATGTTTCGAATGCCGAACCCAAGGTAATTAACGTAAAAGTGGGTATCCTGAATGATTTAGTACATCTGTGAAGCTGCCCCCCTACAATCAGCACAAATACAAATTCCATCATGTTTATTTAGTGCTAAGTTTATGCCCATGTGTGCTGCAAAAAATAAGATTTGCGCTGCTATCATTTTGAAGATAATAGCACTTATTTTCTCCCAGACAATAACATCACCCAAATATATTAAAAACATAAAAGCAGAGCGATCAACAGTAACAAGAACTGCAACACTAATGCTGCTAAGTAATCAATGTCCTCTTTGGCGTAAGCCTAATGCTGTCCAAACAAAGTTCATCCACATTTGATAAGTATAGGCTCTTTACTGTAAAACTTCCTCCAAAGAAATTGATAAATTTCTGTCACAGCGCTTATCACTATACGCTCACCAGATCGGTTGGCCAATCTTTTCAGATCAGCAGTCAGCGTTTTTGGCCTTGCCAGCAAGAGATTCCTCCGATCACTTCACCAGCCTCTCCAGGCATCCGACCATAAGCTCAGAATAAAACAAGGGAAATGCAATAGTGTGATACCATTTAGATAGAGCTTAATACTATCACCAGTGCACCCCTTTTCCAGAACAGTGCCACCAACGTGCTTCCACCATAAACAGATACACAAGGCGCTCACCAGATGCACTGGCCGACCCGCAACAGACCAGCAATATAGCGTGTTGTTATAACTTCAGTTTTTGGGATAAAGGACATCCTAGGACTCAAACAAAGCCGACCATAGCATAATTCCGTTTGATTTTAATAAGTAATAAAAGTAGTGCACTTACAAATTTGCAGTAAAACATGCGCATATAAAAAAACATAGCACAGGATCCTCCAGCGTCTCCTCAGCTCCTTAGGCTCCTGCTGTCTTTTAAAACAGTGTTTTAAATGACAGCAGCCATGAACTATAGCAACAGGGGTGTATCTGGGTAATATAGAGCCTATGGCAAACTCTGAAATTGTACCCCTTCCCCCCATCAGAGCCCCCTTCCCCTCTAAAACAGCATCCTTTCTTGCATGCATGTGTTATGGTTGCCTGTGTTTTTTGGCTCAGGATATTGTTGAAGTTACTTTTTTGGAACTATCTTTTCTTATTCCCTCTCTGTCCTCTTTTCTAACACTAAATCAAGTGCACACTATATACATAAGTTAAGTAGCCATGTTCCCCCGATAACAGAATTAATCTGATATGAGGTCTGAGTGATGAGGAGGCATGCGGCGTGGCATGGTGGTGCAGCACAGGGGCAGGCATGGGGCCCTTGGTGCTGTAGCGCCCATGGCACGAGCCATATCTGCACCCCTCTAGATACGCCTTTGTATAGCAAACACAAAGATCTAACTGGGAAGGGAAGGGGCAGCAAGTCTAACAACAATGAATTAACATAACACATTTCTAGAGTTGAATGCACTCAGGGTGCAGTATAGGAGGGGGCGCACAACTCACTCAGCTATTATTCCCCTATTGTGTTTGAAGCAGAGAGAAATAAGAAAAGGGGATACATGGCAATGACTGCAAGCCAGATAACTAGAGATGAAGGTGTTGGGGTCCCTGGGGCACCTCTCGGTCTAATAGCAATCAGTGTGTGATGGCTGGGGTGGGTGGTATGGGGGGCGCACTTTGGTGTCTCAGTCTTGAGTGCTGGAGGACCTTGTCCCGACTTTGAGTGTACCAACAGGGAATGAAGAGGATGAAATTGCACCAGGGCCCTGGACCTGAGAAGGTCACATGGGCCATTTTCCAGTTGCAGCATTAGCTGTTTATTAGAGCTACTGTATAGTGGTAGATCGCCTTTATAAATGTTTTGAATAGAGGAAATCATTATATAACCATTCTTTTCTCTCTGTTTACACCTATCAGGCTATCCTTGTAAATCTGGTGTTGGTGGTCTGTATCATGTGATTATTACACATGCAGTGCTGGAGGAGCCATTGTAAAATTGATGATGAAAATAAAGTTACAACGCCAATAGAAAAGAACCAGTTAACATATCTTACAGATCCTGCCTATAGGCTCTCCTTAAATTTAAAGAGAAACTTTAACCATGGATTGAACTTCATCCCAAACAGTAGCTGATACCACCTTTCCCATGAGAAATCTTTTCCTTTACCCCTCCACAGTGTGATGTCATGACCATGGTCCTGACAGTTTGCTATCTGTGAACCTCATTGCATTGTGGGAAAGAATGCCTTTTTCCAGCTGCCAAGCAAGCAATAGCTTCCTTTGTGTATAGAACTCCCAGTAAATTAACATTTCGTACAGATCACCTGGCAGCACTATAGATGTCACCATCAGCGATATATTTCAGCATGTAAATCAGAGAGAGGAAAGATTTTACAATGGGCAGACACTGACTAAATAATCTTTTTTTATAAATTACCGTATGTTATATTTACCACAGTTCCTATTTAAGGGATGTTGGCTATATACAGTACATATCTGTGGAGCATACTTTAGTAGCAAGGAATAATTCTGCAATAAATCAATTAAACAGCCCACTTACATGCTCACTATATAAGCAAAAACCTGGTGAAGGCCACCATACATGTCTGCGCTCATGTAAGCACAAGAGAGGAAGTCACTGTTACCAACACTTCATGCAACTCAAATAAGTATGGAGCAAAAGGTGGTGCTACTACAGTGTTAGTAGAATAAAGGGAAGAGCAGGGATGGTGCCTTCACACTGTTTCCCTAAAGTGCTGTAAACATGCCTATACTGCCCAGACTTTCCCAGCGGCCATCCAGTACACAAGCAGAGGAGAACTGAGTGTGCTCCAGTCCATCATCAGCCTCCTGGGAGAAGTGTCTTCCTGAAATTGATCACAGGAACTGCTGGCATCTGAAACTCTGTGGCACCACCGTCAGGACTTTTATTTCCGTGTTCTGTTCTGCACCCCTACTGAGAAAAGCAATCACGATCTTGTTGTGATTCAGTCGTGTTTCTCCCATTTTCCACTTCTGCGATTCTGCCATGATTTTTGTCCAATCCTTCTGGTGTATTGCAAAATTGTAGTGAGTTCACGATTTCTGACAGGAGAAAAGAAAACGTGCTGGAAAATATTTTGAATTGCTGGATCGCTGAAAAATTACATAGCAGCATGATTGCTATGCGATTTTCCTGAGCTTCTATTCTTTGTATGGTTGAAAAATGCAGCTGGGATAATGATTGCAATCAGGAAAGTTTTTGTCACAAATGCATCGCAGTAATGGAAACATCCCTATGGGGTTTCCATTAGTTGACTACTTAACATTTTGAGATCCAATGTTGATTGGAATAGCATCACAAAATGCTGCTAGTGAAAATGAGCAGTAACTGCTGTCCTGTGCTTGCACCTGCTCACATTCCTGCTCAGCAAGGATGCCAGTACAACCCTCCATGCAGCCCATCATGCCCTCCTCAAACCCCAGGCAAGCAGCTATGTTGTTAAAGATGGAATAACGATGAGGAAACAGCCTCTTCCTCAGATCTACATCTTTGTACTGTTGTGTGCAGCTACTTTGGACATTATCTTAATCAGCCATATACACCAGGAACTTCAGGATTTATTGGAGCAGCTGATTGTAAAAAGACATTTAGATCTGTAGTTCTCCACGGATATCTGATAGCTTGGCATTTTTTATGCATTATTATCGTGAATTTAGATGAGTTTTAAATTGCATCAGTTAAAGTGATTGTATTCCACCAGAACTAACTTGTGCAAATTGTACATATACTGTATATAGAAGAATGACTGCGTGCAATCCTATGCTGGGAATACACGAGTCGATTTTGCCGCTCGATTTCACGCCCGATCGTTTTCCACGCTCGATTATGCAGGCGATTTTCTTATCTTCCATTTGTTTTTCTTATCTTTTCCCATTGTTCCCTATGCAAAATCGAATGCGTAATCGATCTGACGGGAGATCGGACATGTCGGAAATTATCAATCGAGCCATCTAAATGGCTCAAAATCGAGCCGTGTATTCCGAGCATTGGTTTAATCCCTGGTTGTCTTTACATCTGATTTAGGCAATGAAACTAGGAATGTTCCACCAACATATGTGTTTTGATATAGATAGTCATCAACCCCAGAAACCTTCGAGACAAAGGCCTGATTTACTATAGCTGCAGTAATCAGTAATTCACCAGGATGCTGGAAAAATAAAGCTTCCAATATTTACAAAACAAAAAGGTCCTAGCAGTTCACCTGTTAATGCTGTTGGTCTATATATCACAGACGATGTCTGCTGGGATCACCAGCAAATGGCAGGCAACAGTGTTCTCTAAACATGTAGCTTATATAAAAGAGACATGTTAAATAACCACTACAGCAACATCAGACTTATCCTGCTCACACATTACTGCTGGGTACCTCAGTTTATTGTACTCTTATTTCACTAAAACTATACTGTGTGAGCTTCAGGCCGGGTTCACACTGTAGATTAGCGGTGCGCCCGTGCACCACACCGCTCAAAACAGGCCTTCAGCGATCACAGCATTAGTATGCAGTAATCTCTGTTAGGCATCCGGCCAACATGAAGTGACACTCACATCCTGATAGGCAATCGATGATGTGGGAAGCGTATTTCTAAAATACGCTTCTGTGCATGCGCAATGCTGAAAACTGCGGCTAGTTTTTTAAATACATGCGCATTACCATAGATTTACATGATTTCCAGTCCGACGTAGATCGCCGCAGGAGCTGCACGGTAATGTATGTAATGACGCACGTTATGGCACTTCCGGAGCAGCGTACCGCAACATGGGGAGTGTGAACTCCCCCCCAGACTTGTCCGGGGGGGCGTGGTGAGGTACATTTACCGCACGGCCGCAGTGTGAAAGGGCCCTTAGGCCACATGTAGGCTGGTGCATTATGACTTGTTATGGCTGCTGATGGCAGAGCAAACTTGTTCAGCCATTGGCAGACACACAGGGACCTCCTGTTCTCTGGGGACCATGCCACTGCATCACAGTCAGGGCCAGATTATCCTCTAGGTTCATGTATTTGTTGACACTCCATGTAGTTGTCTTTCCCTCCATGTGGCTGTCTCACATTATGACAATTATTACTTTGTGACGATGGCAGTACTAGATAAATAAACAATAATATCATAGAGAGACTTTAGACTATAACTATAGTAGGGATTAGATCGTAAGTTCCTCTGAGGACTGTTAGTAACATGACTGTACTCTGTAAGAAAGCATTTTGGAAAAGATCAGTGATATATAGATCCAGAATAATAATATGAATGATGATGATCATTTACATTTTTACAAGTTTTCTACATTTTTGGAGCATATGTGACCCTGCATGAGGAGTCACCCGTGATTGAACTGGAGATCCCTGCCCCCCCCCCCCGGGAGTTGTCGCCCCACCTCCTCCTGGGGCACCGGAGGTGAGGAAGAGCCCCTTGTCCATGGATTGGACAAGGGCTCGGGGGGAAAGGTTAAGGCTCGGCCGCCCCTCTCCCCCGGAGCCCCCCATACCATGGACCATGTGGGCTGATATAGCTCAGGGTGTGAAGCCCCACTCGGCCAAGGCTCCGCATTCTGGCTATCCCAGCCTGCATGGGAGACAAGGGGTTAAAGAGACTCGGAAGGGAGGACCCTACGTCGTTTTTTTTAATTTCCCACACTCTGAACATTGAAAAAAAAAAAGTTTAGAAAAATAGAAAAGATGCCAGGGATCTTTATACAGCCATATTGCGGCTGTATATCGATCCCTGGCCAAAAAGTTGCGATTTCAGAGGGGTTTCCAGGGCTTCCGGAACCCCTGGAAACCCTGTCATGAAATTCATTGCTCTTCCTTTTGATATATGTAAATTTACACTTCCGTTAGGTTTGCTACATTAACTGTCATTTACCGCATTTAAATGTTTACTTTTTTCCTTTGAAACTTTACAATCGATTTTCTCAAAATCTATAAGGTCTTTTTGCTATTACCGCTAAAGTCGGTGGGATTTCGACTCGTGATCACGGGTTCAATGCTGTATTCTGACTCGAAACTGCATTTGAATCGGAATTCCTTTTTTACCCATGATCAAGACCAATTCGGAAGTGGGCGGAGTCGTGATCACTCGAATCTGGGATTGGGGGTATCCGAAGCAAACCTACTTGGAAGATCCTCTGGGGGAATGAGATGTTTAATTTTTGCAATGTTCCTCAGATGACAGTAGAAATATTTGACTACAGATTTGGTTTCTGAAGCTCAATTCCCCATCGATTAGAACACGAAGGCTGTGCGCAAGGTCGGAGCTATTTATGTCTGAATTCCCAATCCTGATTGGTGTTTGTGAGAAACCGCTTAGCTGCCTGCGCAGGCAGGCAGCCTTTTGACCATTGTTTAGGTTTGCATGCTGCAGGACTCTGGAAAGGAGACCTTCTGTCAGTTTTGCGGCTTGTGCTTGCTGAGGAATTTGCATACGTTGTCATGCAAATTGTCTGGCCACATTCATTGGAGGCGTGTACTATAAGTACTATGTGTTTCCCACAATGCTTGGCTGGTCATAAGGATTCCTTCCTGTGAAACACTCCTGGAGGAGTGTCAGCCTTACTCTTTGTTTGAAGTTCAGCTTAGAGTAATTCCTGAAACTGCGCTAGGCAGGTTCCCCTAGTGAGGATTGCTTATCTGTTTTGTTTGTTCTGTTGCGATTGTCCTGTCCCAGCGGTGGTCGACAGGAAATCGTTCTGATCTCTGTTCTTGGAGTATAGCTGGTGCAGCGGTTGCTACCAGCTATCTCTTCTGTTCTGTCTCCTTGGATCGCGCTAGCCTCTTTTTGCTAGTGCTGTGGATCCTTCTGTTCTGCTACTCTGTACCTGGATCGCACTAGCATCCTGCGCTAGTGCTGTGGATGCTTCTGTTCTGCCTCCCTGGATCGCACTAGCATCCTGCGCTAGTGCTGTGGATCCTTCTGTTCTGTTACTCTGTACCTGGATCGCACTAGCATCCTGCGCTAGTGCTGTGGATCCTTCTGTTCTGTCTCCCTGGATCACACTGGCCTCTTTTAGCTAGTGCTGTGGATCCTGTCTCTCGCTTGTTCCTGTTTTCGTGTGTCTGTCTTGTCTGCTACGAACGCTTGCTGGAGGCTCGGTGAGGTAACCGTTAAGCAAGCGCTCGCGTCCTTTGTTTCATGTTTGTCTGTCAGTGGTTAGTTAGGCGTGCTTGTCTCTATTGTGCTTATCACGTGGAGACCGCGCATGAACGCGTACACTGTTGTGAATGAGTGCGGTGTTCGCGTTCAGTTAGCGTTTGTTGTTTTCTTTACCTTCTCGTTGTATAATTTGCTGTGCCTTTGCTACTCTCGTGCTCTGCCTTGCTGTAGCCTTGTGTCACGTCTGGCGATCGCACCTCTCGCGATCGCGTTCCTGCTTCATATCTGCTGTGGTGTGTGCACCGTCGCGGGTTGGCGACTAGGTTGGCGCACACACATACAACCTGTCCCTTTGCTCGTTCTCATTCGCTTCTCTTGCGATTGCGTTCTGCGCTTCGTACAATTCCTGTCTGGCATTTGTGGAGGTACAGAGGATTGGTTCCTCTGCACTCCCCAACGCTATCTGCCGACAGGAATTTCCCTCTACGGGTGCATAACACCTTTTGCTGGGTTCCTGCAATTATACGCTTGTGGAGGATTTCCGCCGTATCAGCGCACGCGTTGTGCGCTGATCACGGAGGAAGTTCCACAATCGTTACAGTGTTGATTTAGAATAGAGCTGTTTTGATGCCAAGCGCTAGCCTTGGATGACAAGGATCTCAGTTTTGTCAGCATTCAGCTTCATTCAACCAGTTGTCATTCATCTACTCTTGTAGCTCAGCTAAGCAATTTACTTTTGGAGCCAGCAAGTTTGTTCCACCAAGTTTGAAGGACAAGTATAGCTATGTGTCATTGGCATAGCAGTGATACGTCAGGCTATGTTGTTGGATAATTGTACCAAGTGGTAGCATTTAGATTTCAAACAGCAAAGGGGATATGATTGTCCCTTGTGGCACTCCAAATTTTAGAGGTGCAGGGTAGGACATGACAGGTCCTAGGGATACTCTGCATTCTGTCAGTCAAGAAAGATCTGAACCACTGGAGGACTGAGCCATTGATGCCACAGTACTCCTGCAATATGTTGACTCCGGCAATATCTTGAGCAAGATTTCATAGTCAACTGTATAAAAAGCTGCTGAGAGATCCAACAGGATTGGGATGGATTTGTCCCTTGCCATGAGCAGATCGTTGCAGACTTGGATGAGGGCTGTTTCACAACTGTGGTATTTTTTGAAGCTAGATTTTAGATGGTCCAAGATGTTTAGCCTAGGCTGGTTTAGTTAGGTAGAATTATTTTCCCTTAGCATTCTGGGAGACCAGGTGTTGTTTCTCCTGACTTTGGAACACACAGTAAATAAACATTCCACAGTGATGCACCTGCCAGCAGTTAAGATGTCACCACCTGCGATAAATTTAAGATTGTAAAACGGGGAGAGGAAAGTTTCAAAGGCTACATAAATATTACATCTGGCTCTTAAAGTTGATGTAGATCCTAAAACATCTCTGCTGGCTCCTGAATTGAACAGACTAGCATCTGAATTCCACCTTTGTTGCAACATCCAATTAATAGAACCTTTTTTCTTAACATCTATCATAATTGTATAAGCAAATATTAAACGTCCCCTCATTTCCTATCCTCAGTGACACCTATGAACAGGAAGTAAGGAAAAATTGCTCCGGCCACAAATGTAACTTGGTGGAGCTTTCCAACCTGTACTCTGGTCAAACTAACAAAAAGTTAGGCAGGAGTTCCTCTTTAACTTCGCCAGTCCCTTTAAAATAATAAAGAGATTCCTGGCATTGCATATATTGCTTGAACAACAATACCATGGTTTGGAGTGTCAAAAATATTAGCATATCAAGAAGCACAGCTTGGCAGGCAAGCCCTGCTATTCTTACATGTCACACTTGCTCAGCACACAGAGGAGCCTTTGTTAGACGCTGCTGCTAAGAGAACAGAAGGGCTAAGGAAGGGAAGAGAGAGGGTGAACTTAGAACTTGAAAGGAGAAACATTAGGTAGATGCAGAAAATATGTAAAGTATGAGTGGTGTAAATGGGACATGTGAAGTCTATAGTATACAGTACAGTATAAGAAGGGAAGGGCAGAGCCAGAATGTGAGAGGAAACTAGAGCAGCAGAATGCTAGACCAGAAGTAAAACAAAGCGGAATAAGTAGTTGTAAAGGGGAAGAAGCTAGCAGCACATGATCATAGGTAAGAAGAAGAAGTTGAAGGGTAGTGGGTGGGAGGCAGAGTGTGCAGGCAGGAAGGGGGAGCCAGTGTGTATGTGTGTGACCTGTGACCCGCACTAATCTGCTGCAGGAATGACAGGCATTCAGCTGAACAGGAACAGTGGAGCCCAGGCTGCATCAGGCTGCGGACATACTGCGGGGCACAAGCCATAGCGGACGGGAGGAGATGAATCCGTGGGATTATTTTTCCTGGGAATGCACGGCCAGGGGCGCCTGAGAGCCGCAGGACTATAACATAAAGGGCCGCCGTTCTTGGAAGTTCAGCAATGGGCCAGACCTCCGTATCAACTCTGTCTGGACAGGCGAGCAGCGGTGAGTACAAGTGGTGGGACCATGTGTGCTGTGGGAGTGCTGCCTGGCCGCCCTGTCTGTGGGCTCATCTACCACCGTATTCCATCATCCCCAGCAGCAGCCAGATTGCGTGTCCCAGCATAGTCCACATACTGATCCACTCTGGCGGGCCATGCTGGGACTTGTTGTCCCCCACAAATCCTGGCTGGTGGTCCCGTGTAGGAAGAAAACTTTCAGCACTGTTTGGTATAATGAGACGTGTAGTGAGCTGGCTGTGCTTGCTGTGACCCAGCATCCTTATTGATCTGTGTACTAGTGATCAGTGTAGAGCACTGCAGGCATTTATCAGTGCACTCTACTGATGGAAGGCAGAGCTGTGAGAACAGATTACACGCTATCCTATGGACATTATGAAAGGTATTTGTGAACAGAAAGCTGCTTCTAGTTGTCTTCTAATTACAGCCTGAACATACAGAGTATACTGAATTATAAAGGAGGGCGTAGACCTGTTAATTGTTCTGAATTATGGCAACAATGTTTTGTTGGAGAGAGTCTCATATAGGCATTTACTTGCTAATTGCCCACTTACAGGTAGTTGTGACTGGCACCTCAGTTTATGCTGTACTTATAAAGTTCCATTGAAGAAACAGTGTGCAATTCACAGGCAGTGTGCTGGTACAGGACGTGACATCTTCCGCTCATTCACTATGTTGCTAAAGCCTGGTTCATTTCAGATCCTAATCGAATCGAGTGAATGATCAGATTGACAAATCTGACAATGATCGGATATAGAAGAAAACTGGCGTACACACGGATGTGATCTTTCCAAATTTCGAATAGATATCCCGTTGGATTTTGATCGAAAATGAATGGAAAGGACACATACATGGAACAAAAGCCAGTATTTTGGTTGATATTTTTCATTATGTACGATCGAGAGTGATCGATTTGGAGCTTGGGGTCGGATGCTGGCAGTCAGTAAGCGGTATATTTTACTTGGCTAATCCAATCATTTTCTCAATTGGAAGTAAAAATTGCATGGTGTGTGTACCAGGCTTTATTTTCTTATGGCTGGCTTTGCCAGATATCAAGAACAAAGCAACCCTGGTGTTTGTAGAGAGAATGCAGCTTCCCATCCTCTTGGTTATTGTTTGTGGACACGCCAAATAAATAAGTCCATGCACTTTATAATGTTTAGCTGTGTAGTGTACGATTAACTGGAAATAGTCCATTGTATTGAAGGTGATACAATGTATTGCAGATGCAATAACATTATTCAAGTATCTTCCACAATGCTTAACTGCTTGTTTACATAAATGGTGACAAAGCCGCAATAAAGGAGGTTTCCACCTGTGCACTGTGTGGAGAGGGATAAGATGAGATGTTTATCACAGTGATATTACTAGTTTACACTGATGAGAAAGTCCTGCCACCAGTAGCACATTTTGCTCACCGGATAGTT
This sequence comes from Hyperolius riggenbachi, assembly GCF_040937935.1. NCBI lineage: Eukaryota > Metazoa > Chordata > Amphibia > Anura > Hyperoliidae > Hyperolius > Hyperolius riggenbachi. Next base: position 317,028,659 of record NC_090649.1, on the reverse strand, counting down.
TGTAAGTGAAATCCCCATAAGCTATGAATAGTACAATTTTCTAATGATCACTCGGGCTAGTTAGAATTGGCTGCTGGTAATAGTGACATGTTGGCTATGATGGGCATATTATGGCAGTAGGTAAATACTGCATCTTATCAACTTCTTTCCTGTACAGCAGTGTGGTGGCTCTCTTATTTTTTGTTTAAATAGAGTTTTCAGCAATTCATTATTTGAGGGACACGGAAGCGTGGCGGTAACTTCCAGGATCTGCTAAGTGCCAGGCAAACGACGGCCGAAATCAGGTTCGAAATGCGGCGGATTCACAAACAACGTTAAGCGATAGAACCGATGGCTGTCCATTCATCTGAATGGACGGCATTAAAGAGACACTGAAGCGAAAAAAAAATTATGATATTATGATTTGTATGTGTAGCACAGCTAAGAAATAAAACATTAAGATCAGATACATCAGTGTAATTGTTTCCAGTACAGGAAGAGTTAAGAAACTCCAGTTGTTATCTCCATGCAAAAAAGCCATTAATCTCTATGACTTTCAAAGTCGTGGAGAGGGCTGTCTTCTGACTTTTATTATCTCAACTGTAAGTAAACAGTTTTCTTTTTATCTGCCAGAGGAGAGGTCATTAGTACACAGACTGCTCTGAAAGAATCATTTTGAATGCTGAGTGTTGTGTAATCTGCACATATTAGAGAATGATGCACTGTTAGAAAAAACACTATATACCTGAAAATAAAAATATGAGAATATTTTCTTTGCTGCTAATCTTCTAGTAATTATTCATAGTACACAACCAATTCATTATATCATATATATTTTTTCGCTTCAGTGTCTCTTTAAGCAATGTGTGGCGCAGCTGTTGATTAGCGTTACAGAACTGTGCGAACCACCCCTAACTGAAATGGCATTTTTTAAAATCTTTTTTTTAACGTTTATTAGTTGATAAGAACCCAAACTGTATCATCTCTGGTATCATTACACTAATAAGTCAAGCAATTAATCCACCTGCCTAGCATTATGAAAGGTCCCCTCTGTACAGCCAGAACAGCTGTGACCCATCAAGGCATGTACTGCACAAGACCACTGGAGGTGCCATGTGGTATCTGGCACCAGCACTTTAGCAGCAGATCCTAAGCTGTGAGGTCTCCATGGATCAGATTTGTGTCTGATGCACATCTTGACTGGACTGAGATCTAGGGAATTTGGAGGACAAAGAAAGCTTGATTCATCAGACCAGACCTTCTATCTCTGTTGCCCCATTGTCCAGGTCTGGCACTCACATGCTCATTGTAGACCTTTTGGTAGTTGTCAGCTTCAGCTCTCTGAGTAGTCTGCAGCTGTGCAGCAAACCTGACACCTTTTCCCATGGTCATCATAAACTTTTGGGGGAAATTTGTGTTACAGTAGCGATTGGGTAACCTTACATCCATTTTAGAACCACTTTAGGCAGCTAGTAACCAGTGCATAGTGGGCACTAGGGATGGTCATGTCTAGGAGAATTCATGGAGAAGCATGTAATTTGTTTGATCAGCTGAAATATTTGCAGAACTCTGATTTGCAATGAACACATCCTGTTTTAGCACATGATCATGGCTGGCAAATCTGAAACTTACATATCTTTCACCTGACCAAACTGATTAGATACATGCTTCTCCATGAGCTCTCCTAGACATGATAGTCACTAGTGGGCTCACTCTAAAGACCTGCTGTTTGGAGATGATTTTACCATCATATAGCAATCACAATTTAGGCCTTGTCCCCACTATACAATGCATTGATACAGCAAGACACAATAGCTGCTTTGCACTCTGTTGCAGTGTTGATCCCATTCAGTGGCACAGAATGGGACAGTGCTGGGTTGTAGATGAGCATGCATGCAGCAATGCATTCTCATAATGCACCGCTGCGAGGCATATACAGTATGTGGAAACAGCAGACAGACCATATAGTGGGGCAAAAACTCAAAATGGCTAAAATCATTGTGTAAATGAACTTCTATGGCATTCTACAGCATTCTGCACGCAAAAAAACATCTCATGCCTAGTTTGAGCCTCAGTCAAGTTTTTCCTTATTTTGCTGCTGCCTGTGTGGCAGAGGGGATATTTAAAGAGATCTCAGTGCTGATTTTATAAAATGCATAAAATGAACCCTCCCTCTAAGGGAGATTTATAAATAGTTTGGGATGTTGGGGGGTGACAAGCATTACTTACCTCCGTGGAGCTGCTCCCTTGCCCTGTCTATATGAGATCCGCCATCTTCTCCATCCAGAGCCACAGCTGAAGCAGTTTCAAGGGCCTGCAGTAGCACGTATCCATGCCACCACAGTGCATCCTGGGAGATGTAGCCCTTCAATATGAGTACTTCTCTTGGCCTGTTGCGGCAACGTTTTGATGCCCATGCGTAGAAGTATATTTTTCAATACGCTTCCGTGCACTTTTCGTATACCCCAAACAGGAAGTGACCACAAGTGCGCGTCACTTCCTGTTTGGCCGGGTGCCAGAAGTGGAATACCACATAGCAACACGGTATTCCCCAAAGGCCTGTTTTTGGTCATCACGGCCACCGCACCGTTGTCGCCAATATATAGTGTGAAGCCAGCCTCATGATTGCACTGCACCCTGAACCACAGGCGTCATCCAGTTACGCACTGCAGGCAGTGTGTTGTTGCATCGGGACGCATTGCACTGCAAGTCAAGCAGTGTAAAAGGCACTATTGAAATATAATGGCATGACATTTCTATGCAATTATATTTCACACCGCAACTGGTGACGTGTGAAGGACACTTTCTTTGATATTTTCTGAAAAATCGATCGTAAAGGTGGCCACTAATGATCCAACCTTTTTCATCCAATCTTACCATTTCTATGTAATATAAGGGAACTGCCTAAGTTATCCATTCAGTATATTTACTCAGTTTACCCTTCTACTACATAGATTTGGTAAGATTGGATGAAAAAGATTGGATCATTAGTGGCCACCTTAAGTGTATTGGTTGCATTCTTTTATTTATTTGATTACGGTATGCTAGACAAGACACAAAACATTTATATCACACTTTTCTCCTGGCAAACTCAAAGCGCCAGAGCTGCAGCCACTTACGCTCCACGGGCAACAGCATCATTATCAAAATTCTCTGGTTGAAAAAAAATGTTTTGATCGCTTATGGCCACCTTTAGAGAGGAGTTTTTAATCCAATTAAATGCTATTTGTTTGCCGTACTATAATCCAAATGAGCAAGCTGAACCGGAACTTCTGCCATGTCTTATCAGATTTGGAAGCTGCTAATTAACCAACTGTATGATTAACAAAACTGCTGGTAACTGAATCATTAGCTCCTGAGTGTGATCAGCCCCATGCAAAAGTTTGGTTGAACCCTAGTACAGTAATGATTTTTCTGATAGATAGAATGCATAGCATTTTCTGGACTGAAAAGCTCAGCTCTGTTTCCAGCCATGCTCTGTGCCAGTAATGGGTATCATTGGTACAAAAGGTAAAACACCCAGCAATAACAGCATGAGGAGAAAATGGAATATCTCTAATATCTCTGACTCCAGTGCTGTCATGTCCCTGTTGGGGGGAGATTCTTACTTTCTCTCTTTATGCCACCAGATCTGCGATTCCAGGAATTTTCATGTAGCCAGCTCTGGAATTCCAAGAATTCAAGTGCAATGTGACAGTATTGCAGACATCTAGGGATCTCTGTTACTCATTACTAAGGTTCGCTGTGTCATGTGAATGGGTAAAGGGCCTCTGTGAAAACATACATGTGTGGTAATAGCTTGCTAGAGGTGTGGGATTGCCCGGATCAGATCAGCCATATGTCCGCTGATGGCAGCCAATCTCAGTCAGGCAGGTTGGAAAAGCTCACCTCTGTCTCTGCTGCCTCCCCATTGATAAGGTGATAGGAAGGTGTCTGCGCTACAGCTCTCCTCTTCATATAAGCCTAGAATAGCCTCCTGCTTATTGTATTTTTAGGCAGTTGGGTACTTGGGTCATGCCTGTCTTTTATCCTGAAATTAATTATTATTCCTAATTGAATATTGAGTTTTATAGGACCCTCATTTCTTGTGGTGATGTACAGAGAACAATAATAGACAGTAGTATGTATCATATATACATAGTTCAGGCATAGTACAATCAGAATATACAGCTTGCTGGGTTCTCTGTAACTCTGGCTGTTGCAAGTCCTACCCCATAGAGCCACATTAATCCATGCCATGCACTGATGAGGATCAATTAATCCGAAACAGTCTGTATGCATGTTGGATGATTGTCGCTCTGTAACATTAAAAAGCTGACACATCATTGTTGCATTCCAGCGGATCTGGAGGGGTGGCTGGCTTGCAGGGACAACAATGGATAATTTGCATATATTCAGCAGTGATGCACTGGGAGACATCTTGGAGCTCACTCCAACCTGAATTATCGCAGATTCTTTCTGTTTTAAGAAAGCATACTTTTGTTTTCCAATATACAGCACATTTATACAAGTACAAAAATATATACAAAATCATCTGTATTACTTAGAACAAGTACAGCAGGAACATAAGACTTGAAAGAGCAAAGGGAGAACCTTGTGGGTTTACAGTCTATAAGGGAAGTTAGTGGAGACTATAGGTGACAAAAAATGTAGCGGAGAAGGCAGCGAGTCCTCTGATATGCGGAATGTGTGTCTGAAGAGGGACTTTGATAGATTGTAGGCTTGTCTGGAGAGGTGTGTATAAAGGTTACCTAAACCAAAATACATGTGGCTAGTTTAACTTAGCTGGGGCCTTTTCCAGACCCCTGAAGTCCTCCTAGTCCCTCGCCATCCTTCCACTCCATTCTGTCACTGTCCCCCTCAGAAATCTGGACAGTTCGGCCAGATACTGGCCACTACACAAGTGTGACCCTGGGCACGCGCCTTCTCGATCACTCTCCCGTTACTGGGAGTGTTCTGTGCATGCGGAGTAAGAATTTTTACTTCCTGCACAAGCCCAGAACGCTATGGAAGCATGATGGAGGAGGCGCGGGGCTGCACAAACAGTGTTCAGAGGGGGACAGCGGATGAATGGAGCAGCATAGAATGACGGGAAGGACCAGAACTACTACAGGGGGCTGGAAGAAGCCCCAGGTAAGTTAAAGGAAACATTAGGCAAAAATGGTAAAATCAGCTTTACTCACCTTGGACTTTCTCCAGCCCCTTGCAGTCGACTGTCCCACGCTGATCGCTCCACTCTCCGCCGATGTCCCGGGCTCCCCGCACGCTATTCAGGCCGACCTCGAGGTCGTCCTTATTGCGGCTGCGTGGAGCACCGCTTTCAATCATGGTCACGTGGTTCGCGGCGTACTGCGCAGGCTCAGTAGTTTGGCGCCTGCGCAGTACACAGCGGACCACGTGGCCATGATTGACAGTGGCTCTTCACACAGCCGCAGTAAGGACGACCTCGAGGTCGGCCTGAACAGCTTGCGGGGGGCCCGGGACATCGGCAGAGAGTGGAGCAATTAGCGTGGGACAGTCGGCTGCAAGGGGCTGGAGAAAGCCCCAGGTAAGTAAAGCTGATTTTACCATTTTTGCCTGATGTTTCCTTTAAATGGAACTTTAACTGAGAGGGATATGGATGCTGATCTCTGACTGCAGTAGTGGCTGAATCACACACCTGAAACAAGCATGCAGCTAATCCAGTCTGACTTCAGTCAGAGCACCTGATCTGCATGCTTGTTGAGGGGCTGTGGCTAAAAGTATTAGAGACCCAGGATCAGCAGGAGAGTCAGGCAACTGGTATTATTTTAAAAGGAAAAATCCATATCCTTCTCAGTTTAGTTTCCCTTTAAACTGGCAAGATTTAATTCATTTTAGGTTCCCTTACAGGCTGGATTCACACTGTATGTGTTGCATAACGTGCACATTATAATGTCTGTGATCTGCAATTGAGACTGGCTATAGATGTTAATTCAAAGCCTGTATGCAGTGAGTTAGAATACCGTAATCCGTTACAATGCAAAGCTGTGGACAAGCCCATATAATTTTATGGGCAGTAAGTTGACATGCAAAATTATTCTGGAATGCAGCTGATGCAGTGTGAAAGGACCTTAAGGTTCTGATTGAAGGTTGTTAGGCTCTGAGCTTGACAGACAGGGGCCCATGTGCAATTCCACATTTCTCCTGCGTTTTCTCCTAGGAAAAAAACTTTTCATCTTCTATTTAAAATAACTTTCCAGCACTTTTCAACTGAAAAAGTACTTAGAAGTAAGTACAAAAGTACTATCAAAAATATTTTGATTATTTTCTTGCTTTCTTGCTAGCTGGTGGCTTAGCAGGCATTATATTGACAAATGTAAAAATATCTCTTAGGAGAAAACTCAGGTGAAAAAGTGAATTGCATATGGCCCATTATGTGGAAGAGAGTTCTAGAGAAGTTTTTGAGGAGTCCTGGATTCAAAAAGAGAGAGAAGGGTGACTGTGGATAGGAGGTTTTCTTGTGCAAAGTGAAAACGTGGGTTGGGAATGTATCTGGATATTAGTCAGGAAATGTATGGATGGGAAAACTTACGCCGAGCTTTGTAGGTTAGTGTTAGGAGTCCGAACTGGATTCAGTGGGTAATTGGCAGCCATTGGACGGATTCACACTCTGCAAAGTTCTTAGTTGGCCCTGTTATGTTTCTGGTGCATCAAAGCATTGTGTTTTATTGAACTGAAAGCTCATCTTGTTTTCATCTCATGCTCTGTGCTAGTGGCAGATGTTATTGGTATGAGATGTCCTCTCGGAGTGTACTGTGAAGTAAGAATGCTTCCACTGCAAAAAAAACAATTGTATGCATGTTACATGTTGTGTAAAGTGAAGATACTCCATATAACCCCACCTTGTTCAGTAGTGGCACACTCCACACACCCCATAGCCAATAACCCCATCTTGTTCATTAATGGCACACTCCATATCAGAATCAGAATCAACTTTATTCGCCAAGTGCGGCGGGAGCCGCACCCGGAATTTTTTGTGGACACACGGCAATTGGCATAACAAGCAACAAAACAATTGGCATAAAAAGCAACATCAACATGGTACAGATAGTGGCTACATATTTGACAGACAGTAACAGCAATTGGCAAACAACACATGGTACAGATTCTTAGCTACAGAGACACCCAGACGTCAGTTTAACAGACAGTTTAACAGACAACAGCAGCTCATAGTTCAGGTGGGCAGGACTATCTTATGCAAAGCAGACATATTGTATGGTGACATGTGGTTCTGTGTGGCCAGCTGGAGACAGTTCCTTCTGTGCGCGTATTCCGCGGAGGGGGAGGGGGGGGTGGCTGAGGGAGATTAGGGGGTGGCAGTTGGGAGAGTGCATGAGTTAAGTAGAGCAACCGCTTGGGGAAAGAAGGTGTTTTTATGCCTCGTGGTTTTGGTGAGAATGGTCCTATAACGGCGACCTAGAGGAAGGGGGACGAAGAAGCAACTGCCCGGGTGGGAGGGGTCTTGAATGATCCTGTTTGCCCTGGACCTCATTCTAGATGACTGCAGGATGTCCAAGGGAGGCAGGGGTGACCCGATGATCTTCTCAGCAGCTCTGATTACCCTTTGGAGTTTGTATTTGCCCCTTGCATTAGCCCAAGAGTACCAGACAATGATGGAGGAGCAGAGGATAGACTCGATGGTGGCAGAGTAGAAGCTGATCATTAGCTCCTGCGACATCCCGAACTTCTTCAGCTGCCTGAGAAAGAACAGCCTCTGCTGGGCTTTCTTTTGAATTACGGAGGAGTTCGCATCCCACTTCAGGTTGTCCGTGATGCCCCATAGCATATAATCCCACCTCAATCAGTTGTGGCATATTCCATATGCCCCAAAGCCTATAACCAACTTGTTAAGTAGTTGAACATCCCATATGCCCCATAACATATAAATCCACCATGTTAAACAGTGGTTCACCATATGGCCCAGTGGTAGCAGAACACTGACTGTTAGCCAGCAATTTGCTTTCAGCACAGAGATGTTTTCCTGTTAATCAGTCAAAACACTTTGCAGGCTTCTGAACTTCCTTTCTAGAGCATCAGAACATGCTGCTTGCACTTGATAAACTTTCCACTAATCAGAATGTGAAACCCACTGGTAGATTTCCTGTCCAATAGAGATTGTGACGTTGATATGGAACAGATATGCTGCTGTGAATACTCTCAGACATTCTAAGGTTGCAGGACAATGTATTATGTTTTGATGTCTTTATGCAATATAAAAAGGAAGGAAGTGGCCTGCTGGCACTGAAATGAACAGCAGAGACAGAAAGCGACTTTAAATATTGTAAGAGATTTACATTATGGGGACCCTGTTCTTAAACTGCAAAGTGTAGTACCTGCCAGAGGACTGCATGACAGAATTTTGCTTATTTGCTTATCAAAATCTTTTGTTAACACAAACTTGACTTAAAGCACCATTACAGGTTTTTAGCTGCAAAACCTTTAGGGCCTGTTTCCACTACACGCAGATTGGATGCAGAATGGGTGCAGAAAAACTGACTCCTATGAATGCCTATGGGCCTGTTTCCACTAAACGCGATTTTTCTGATACAGATTTTCCCATAGGCATTCATTGGAGTCAGTTTTTCTGCATCCATTCTGCATCCAATCTGCGTGTAGTGGAAACTTATTTCATGCTAAAAACGTAATATTTTAGCACTTTAATTACTTTACCATTCCAGGCTTATTTAGTTTGTGTATGGAGATAGTCTCAGTATAAAGTTTTATAAGCAGAACTGAAGACAAGTAAAGAAAACTGTATAACATACGTAAGTCAAATTTGGCCTCAATTCACTAAGCTTAACTCCTGTCTTTAATAACTCTTCAGAGCTGTTTTACAGTTATCACCATGGTGATATAATTGTGATAACTGTAAAACAGCTCTGAAGAGTTATTAAAGACAGGAGTTAAGCTTAGTGAATTGAGGCCAATAATATTGTCTATGTTAATACAGTAGTGGTTACAGTAAATGTGTCAGCAGGCTCTGCTGTGAGGTAAACTTGCTGATTGCTGTAACTCTGAGGAGAGTCACATGGCCACTGGGAGCAGTGGTGAGTGGGGTGGATCTTTATCGCAGACCATTTCGCAGACCATTTCCACAATTAAAATGACAGAAGAAAATTTGAAGATATCTGGATGGTGACTGCTGTTTAAAAATGTTATTTTAAAATAAGAAGCTATATATTTCTTTGGAGAGGGTAGCAGATTTACTTTAAGGCCGGTTTCACACTGAAAATTGCTGGTAGCATGTGGTGTGGTCCGGGGGCCGCACCGCCAAAAACAGGCCTTGCAGCCGGCCAAGCAGGAAGTGCCGCTCACTTCCTCACGTGCATTGCATTGTGGTGCACTGCGTTGGTAGGAAAGGCCCATTAGACTTACATTGCCCTGCAGTAGGGTGCGGTAAAAATGCACCAGTGTGAAAGGCCCTAAACGTGTACCAGAGGCAAATATTGGAATAGAAATGAAATGCTTAACTTCAGTAGCAGGAAACCTCCGGATAGTCCTGAGGCTTTCCAGATCCAGGTAACTGGTATTGTTCAAAAGGAAGTAAACATTTGTTTGATGAAAAAAAAAAGGAAATAAACATGGCAGCCTCTATATCCCTCTCACCTCGGGTTCCCTTTAATGGGTATCATGTTGGATTGTTTGTTTTTGTTTGGTTACATATCTGTATAGGTTAGTCACTCCTGAGGGCATTACCATATTCCAGTCTGTCTGTGGCCAAGTACAGTCCCTTATCACCGCACCTGTGTCTTGTTTTCAGCCAGTTTCATTTTTGTAAAGAAAAAAATGGTCACGTCCCTGGGATCACGACGCTGCACACAGCAGGATAGGGGTGTTCCTAATGCGAGAGGTGACGCCTCTTCCCCATTAGTCTACCGACTAGCTGGCTGTCAGTAGATTCAAGGGGGCACAGTGTGGTGTGGAGTGGCTGAGAGTGGTCATGGAGCAAGGTACCATTTGTCCTCCCTGAATCCGCCTCGGGTACACTTTAATAGTACATTATTAGGGGTATCCCAGTTATTGAGGAACAATGGTACCCTGCACTGACTGCATCCCCTACCTAGTGTCCTCATCCCCCCTCTCGACTATATTGCACCAGCAAATGCAAAATAAAACATCACTGCTTAGCTAAATCTCACCGATTTCTTGTGCTTTTGCAATTTTGGTAGCAGTGCTCTCAAAATCACTTGCAGTCTTGGAACCAGGAGAGCTGCGACCATAGATAGATGAGGGGGTGAGGCTAATTGCTTTAGAGGGTGATAGGAGAGGGAGAAATAAAGAAAAAAAATAGGGGGAAAATTGACTTTTGTATTTGATGAGGCCCTAAGTGATGACCCGACATTTGATCTCGGATCCACTTTAAGATGAGGAGCGTTAATTTTAAATTGTTGCACCTGTTTTAGCATTCCACAACGTTAGCGATGTTCTTTGGCCCCTTCCCAACCTCTTTGACATGTTGACATCAAAATGAAACACACATTTTTCATAAAACAATAACATTTCTCCCTTTCAACATTTCATACTTGTAGTTACTCTAATTACTGTGAACATTCCAGTAATCTCTTATCCTAATGCCTACGTCTGAGGGGGATGTCCCAGAATCATTTGTTTATTGTTTATGTCTAGCACTGCTTTTATTTTGTCAAGTAAATTAATAGGATGTAGTTCATCCTCTTTTTTTTTAAATGCCTTGCTAGTGATTTGTGGGGTTTTCCAGTGGCCTGCCATCACATGTTTATCTGCTGTTTATCTGCTATGATAATGTGGCAAATTCTTAATTGTCATCATGTGCAGTTTCCTGTTTTTTTTTTGGTTTAGTTAGGTTCCTATGAGAATTTTATCAACACCCAACATAGTATATTGTCTATAACCTGGTGTAGATTTTTTTTGACCTTTTTGCAAATTCACCAAATATGTTTATATTTACCCACTTAGCTGAAACATTTGAAACAGTGTGCCTTGTAACCTGAAACATACTTTTTAAGGGAGTGTGAATCTACTGTATATGTTTTCTTTCCTGAGTAAGGAGTCAATCCAAAGCAAACCATGTCTGGCGATAAGGCAGTGTAGTTCTTTTAGGGAGTCAGATAGGAAAGTCTAAGCTGATAAGTAGGTATTTGGCATGCTTAAAGGGTTTTTTTCTTAGGTCATCTCCAGCTCCACACAGCAGGACCTAGGCTAAATGCTGTTCTAAGCTAAATGGAACACCAGCACCCAGTAATCCAGTCTCCAATATAGAAATGTTGGCCTAAGGGGGCTGCCTAGGGAGGCAGGAAATCATGGGCACAATTTAAATTCAGAGCAAAGAAAAATGGCAATGAAGTCAACAATAACAGGAAGGCAACAAGTATAATGTTTGCACAGGTTTGCTTCACAGGATTTGGCCACAGGTTCACTGAAAGCATAATATAACTATGTGTATAACACCTGGAGCAAAATAGTGAGTAAACAGGCTTAATTAAAATTTCAGCTGGAAATGTGCCATCGTTAGTCTCAGTGAGAGATATACAGGCTCCATTTGCAGTAGCTGCATGACATTTTGCAGCCAGCTTTTGATGGCCAACAATTGTACAAAGGTATAGATAACAAATGGGATTCCCAGTAAATTCTGAAATAACCCCCCATGGAGTTCTTCTTCTGTAATATATAGAATATACATCTTGAAATTGCTCCATACAAATCATCAGAATTTTTATTTATATCCCATGTAATGGGAGAACAGCTTTAATGGAGATGATAATCTGATTCTCCGAACACAGAAGCTGGCCATAGGCTTGACATATTGGTGTGAGGGGCATGCAGATATGGCCAGACCGCAATCCGCAACTAGCCCAAAGACTGGGGGGGAGGGGGGGGGGGGTAGGCCCTGCATCATGTGACAAAGTTTAGTAGTGTTCTCATGCAGTGGTGAATAAAATTTCTCCATTCACTGCTGGGCAGGATTTTTTCCTGGTGCTTGGCCAAAACAAAAACAGCCAAGCAGACAACGGTGAAAGACCAAGAAGCCACACTCTAATAGTCTGATGTTATTATAATAATAATAATAAGTGTCTGGACTCACTGTGTAACTACCTTATTTATTAATATCATATGAGCAGGTAATGTTGCCCTTTCTTTGTTCTTTTAATATCAATAAGTAAGGTGTAGATTTGCAGCGAGTGCCGATATTTCTATTACTGCAGGTCTGCCATCTTTTGGTATGATAACAAATTATCTTTCTTGCAACAGATGTCAAAATGCCTGGTACTGACTGTTTTAGTTAAAAGAAACAACTTGTCTGAGGAAACTTTAGTGTGTTTGCCTGTGCTTTCCGATATCAAACTAAATAGCACAAAGTACCTGGAGCCTAGGTCTTGTTTTGCATTTTGGGAGCTAAGCATACTAAGCAGAAAGTTGCATGTAGATTGCATTTGTAATTCCTCCACACATTGTTAGATACATGCAGACCTTATACAGAGCTAGTCTTTTTTTTTTTCTTTCAAAAGGTTGTGGAAGTTCCATAGGACCTCTGGTACACCACCATTTTAGATGCAAAGATCCAATAGTGACTGACATTTGTAGTGTCAAATTCTCCAGCTGGAAATCCAAGTGAAATGCTTCATCCGTATGACTACATGTATTTCTCAGCAGTAGTCAACGTGATATCCATATATACATATGCCTTACCAAGTGCCTGAGCTGTGTGACCAGAGCCACCTGGCTGCTGTGTATGTGAGGACATAACAACGGGTGAAGGACACAGGAGACATTATTCAGGCACTATAAGCTGCGCAGGCCGGAAAAATATGGAATGACTGATGGATTGCTTCCTTGTGTTAGAAATAAATGGTCAAATACTCAGAATTATTCTCCTTCAATGTATCTGTTATTGCAGTGGATTTTTTAAATGCCTTTCCCACTTATCAGCTGCTTAAAAACTTTGCTAAAAACAGCGTTTTCTGCCAGTGAAAATCATGGCGTGAGTTTGAAGAATACGTGAGTTTATAATGTAAAATACACTTGTTCTTTTGGCCAGTCTTTCTGTGAACAAATACACTTGTAAGGCTTGTGAGAAATGCCCTATTCAGAGAAATGATAAACTTGTGATCCCCACCCTTTATTTACACATTTATCTTTAGGCAAAATTAAGACTTTCTAATGCCCATTTCTTGTGATGGGCGGCACAGGATGAGGTCTATGCACACCTGACCTGAGGCAAAGCTACCTAAGATAAGCACAGAGGCATATTCATGCTGGATCCACATGTGCTGTCCATTGCTCTCCTCATTCCCCACAATCACTCCTTGGTGTAAAATTTTCAGACAAGAAGAGGCAGGCTTGCTGTGATATTCCCTCATTTCAACCTGCTATTCCCTCCTGTTTCCTGCCCCGTTCACTCCTCATACTGTATGGAAGGGTGATAGGAGGGGTCCTGGCATCAAGCCCACATCTTCCTGTCTGAAAATGTTGACTTTGGCTAAAAGACCTCACACAGAAGTTTGTGCATCAAGCTTGTGCTTACCTTAGTTACCTTTCCCTAGTTCAGGTATGCTTTAAAGCGGTATTATCACCATAAAAATCTAATTTCAACAGCAACTGGTCTGAGTGTATTAAGTAATAAAGATGCTAATCCTGCATTCAAAACTTTTTCTGCTGTTATGATTTGGAGTTATCACATACTTAAGGAACACTGGCCCTTTAGTAGTCGTGCCAAAGAATTGCATGCTGGGGGTTCTTTTTATCTATAATCTATTCCTCCTTTTCCCTTTATTTCCCTGCCAGCTGCTTATCTGAAACCTAATCCCCTACTCACTTGTGTTTACAAGCAAGGCTGAGGCAACTCAGCGATTGGAGGGGACAAGAAAAAAAGTAAAGGGCAGAAATGACATCACGAGTTAGCCTTAACTGTGGGCAAAAGACATGGCCCCCACCAGGAACAGAATTCTCGTCATTTACTATATAACATTCACTGAAATCAAAACGTGGACAGTATAATACATGTGTTATGTAAGTAGATCAAGTATTTATCTACTTATATATGTGTTTTTTTCCCTGGAATAGTATGGCTAATCCTACTGCTTTAAGAACTAGCAACAACCACACAGGAGCTGTTACAGTTTATTTGCAGGAGAGTCCAGATCAAAGGAATAAGCAAGCATCATATCTTATTATTATTATTATTATTATTATTATTATTTTATTTAGTAATTTCCCCACATAAATCTGTAATCAAGGATAAACCATTACTATCTGTGGAAGTGACTTATTGCTGGAGTTGCTAATCAAGCATTTGGTCTAAACTCATTATACTGTATCTCAAAATATTTCAAAGACATAAGTCTGAAAATTGAAATTAAAACTACACTGGCAACTGCGAACAAGAAGCATATACCGGTACATCATTCAATTTCCTTTGCACTACTGCTTATAAATAGGCCTATTTTAAGAGCTCATTCTTTTCAGCAAAAAAAAAAAAAAAACTTAAAAAAATAAATGTTATACCGTACTTACTTTGGTTTTGTATACGTTTTTGAATGATTCCTTGGCCCTTTCCGGGGTTCAGAATCTGACTCTACCAAACTCTAGGGACAATCTTGGCTGATAGTTAACCTAGTAGTATGTACTGTATTTGGGAGTAGTGGGAAGAAACTCTTGCTAACATAACAATCGTACAATCTCCCTGCAGCTAATGCCATGGTTGAGATCCACACGTGTGACTTAATTGTTGCAAGGCAAGAGTGCTAAACGTTTAGCGAATGTAATTGATAAACCGTTTCTATTTTGTCTCTCACAACAATGGGTGGTTGTTGGAGTCATCAATTTCGCATGATACCCAAACAGTTAATTCTTCCTTGGATCTAAGTGCATTATAAATTTGTCCTTTTGCAGTCCCCATAGTCAGCTGCATCATGACATCACTGCATCCATTATGCGGAAATAGCATCTGGCGAGGTGTACTTTGAGATTTCTTTCATGGAGGACTGCTAACGCATCTGAGTTCTCTTCATCCTGCACTCAGAGGGAAGATAAGAAATGTAACTCATTTTATTATATAATACTTATTTTGTATTCATTTGTATCCTACAGGCAATCAAATACCCTAAGAAATTGTAACTGTTGGAAATGTATGCCTTAATACTTGGTACAAAAACACCAGCGCTGGCACCAGCCTGTACATAACCTCTAATGCATTCTGCTTTATATTGATTTGCTTCACTTTTCTCTTGTTATTCATTTTTCTTGTATTGGTTAGAACATGAATATGCATACGGGAAGTACAGATAGCTCAGAAGATCTGGATAATGAAACATCCTAGTCTTTGTATTGTTCTTTGACACACTGCACAGTTTTACTGTCCTGTACATAAAGAAGGGCGTTTTCTATCACTTTAACCCTCTTACATTCCTTCTAATTACATCAGGACTCTATAAAGCCTTATGTGTCTCACCTATGGGGTGTGATCAGTGCATGCTGTCACTTGGAAATGTGACAAAAATAATGTCATAATGGTGGAGAATGTATTGCTGGTGCAACAAACTCCAATCCGTAAAAGTTCTACAGTTAAAACTGTACAGCATAAATTTAGGGCTCTCTGCGCACATAAATCTTAAAGTCTTCTGCTGGTCACAACTAGACATAAGTGTCACCGAGTGTGACCAGCACTAAGGCAGTTGCGTTTCCTCAGACTTCTCAGCTGAGCAGAAGAACTGACTGCGATCTCCTTCCTCAGTCTGCTGAAGTGGAGTGGAAGAGTACATGATCAAAGACTTTTTTTTTTATTTTCTTGGAACAGGAAGAATTGGCCAAAGCTCACTCAAGGATATTTCAGCAAGAAGGAAAATCACTGTCTGCTGAAACAAATGCTTTCAGTGGTTAGAAGGGCTTGTTACGGCCCCTAAAGAGATTTCTACAGGATCTTCTCAAAAAATTAGCATATTGCGATAAAGTTCATTATTTTTTGTAATGTACTGATAAACATTAGACTTTCATATATTTTAGATTCATAACACACAAGTGAAGTAGGTCAAAGCCTTTTATTGTTTTAATATTGATGATTTTGGCATACAGCTCATGAAAACCCAAAATTCCTATCTCAAAAAATTAGCATATCATGAAAAGGTTCTCTAAACGAGCTATTAACCTAATCATCTGAATCAACTAATTAACTCTAAACACCTGCAAAAGATTCCTGAGGCTTTTAAAAACTCCCAGCCTGTTTCATTACTCAAAACCGCAATCATGGGTAAGACTGCTGACCTGACTGCTGTCCAGAAGGCCATCATTGACACTCTCAAGCAAGAAGGTAAGACACAGAAAGAAATTTCTGAACGAATAGGCTGTTCCCAGAGTGCTGTATCAAGGCACCTCAGTGGGAAGTCTGTGGGAAGGAAAAAAAAAGTGTGGCAGAAAATGCTGCACAATGAGAAGAGGGGACCGGATCCTGAGGAAGATTGTGGAGCAGGACCTATTCCAGACCTTGGGGGACCTGCGGAAGCAGTGGACTGAGTCTGGAGTAGAAACATCCAGAGCCACCGTATACAGGTGTGTGCAGGAAATGGGCTACAGGTGCCACATTCCCCAGGTCAAGCCATTTTTGAACCAGAAACAGCGGCAGAAGCGCCTGACCTGGGCTACAGAGAAGCAGCACTGGACTGTTGCTCAGTGGTCCAAAGTACTTTTTTCAGATGAAAGCAACATTTGCACGTCATTCGGAAATCAAGGTGCCAGAGTCTGGAGAAAGACTGGGGAGAGGGAAATGCCAAAATGCCTGAAGTCCAGTGTCAAGTACAGGTCAGGCATTTCTGCCGCTGTTTCTGGTTCAAAAGTGGCTTTATCTGGGGAATGAGGCACCTGTAGCCTATTTCCTGTACATGCCTGTACACAGTGGCTCTGGATGTTTCTACTCCAGACTCAGTCCACTGCTTCCACAGGTCCCCAAGGTCTGGAATCGGTCCATCTCTACAATCTTCCTTAGAGTCCGGTCACCTCTTCTCGTTGTGCAGCGTTTTGTGCCACACTTTTTCCTTCCCACAGACTTCCCACTGAGGTGCCTTGATACAGCACTCTGGGAACAGCCTATTCGTTCAGAAATTTCTTTCTGTGTCTTACCCTCTTGCTTGAGGGTGTCAATGATGGCCTTCTGGACAGCAGTCAGGTCGGCAGTCTTACCCATGATTGCGGTTTTGAGTAATGAAACAGGCTGGGAGTTTTTAAAAGCCTCAGGAATCTTTTGCAGGTGTTTAGAGTTAATTAGTTGATTCAGATGATTAGGTTAATAGCTCGTTTAGAGAACCTTTTCATGATATGCTAATTTTTTGAGATAGGAATTTTGGGTTTTCATGAGCTGTATGCTAAAATCATCAATATTAAAACAATAAAATGCTTTGAACTACTTCAGTTGTGTGTAATGAATCTAAAATATATGAAAGTCTAAAGTTCATCAGTACATTACAGAAAATAATGAACTTTATCACAATATGCTAATTTTTGGAGAAGATCCTGTATATGGGTCAGTTTTTGCATGCAATCGCTTTCTTGTGATGTGTAAGGATCCGCTCAGCTGGCTGCACAGGCAGACAGCTGTTTGACCATTCCTCTAGTCTGAAGGTTACAGGTCTCTGGAAGAGAGACTTGTCTTTCCTTTGCAAGTTTCTGGTCTGTTCTGTTGTTGAGGAATTTGCATACATTCATTATGCAAATCCCCTACCTGCCTCCTGTGATGACTGGCACTGTATAAGTCATGTTTTTCCCAGAATGCTTTGCTGGTCATTTCCCCTACATGGTTTGTTTGAAACACTCCTGGAGTGTCAGCCATTGTTGATCTGTTAACGTTTACCTTAGGGTAATTCTTGGAACTGTACTAGGCAGTTTCCTAGTGCAGTTAGATCGCATATCTGTTTTGTTTGTCTGTTGCGATTGTCCTGTCCCAGCGGTGGTGGACAGGAAATCGTCCTGTTTGTCTGGGTGCTAACCGGAGCAGCGGTTGCTACTGGTAGCCCCTTCTGATCTGTCTTGCTTGGATTGCACTAGCCTCTAGCGGTAGTGGCAGTGGATCCTTCTGATCTGTCTTGTCGGGATCGCACTAGCCCCTAGCGGTAGTGGCTGTGGCTCCTTCTGATCTGTATTCTGGAGTGTAAGCTGGAGCAGCGGTTGCTACTAGCTACCTCATCTGATCTGTCTTGTCTGGATCGCACTAGCCTCTTGCGTTAGCGCTGTGGATCCTTCTGTTCTGTCTTGCCTGGATCGCACTAGCCTTGTGCTAGCGCTGTGGATCCTTCTGTTCTGTCTTGCCTGGATCGCACTAGCCTCTAGCGGTAGTGGCTGTGGATCCTTTTACCTTATTCCTGTTTCTCGTTTGTCTGTCTTGTCTGATACGAACGCTTGCTGTAGGCTCAGTGAGGTAACCGTTAAGCAAGCGTTTGCGTTCTATTTTGTGTTTGTCTGTCGATGGTTAGTTAGACGTGCTTGTCTCTGTTGTGCTTAACATGCGGAGATCACGCTGTAAACGCGTTCGCTATTGCGAATGAGTGCGGTGTTCGCGTTTAGTTAGCGTTTGTTATTTTCGTTATATCTCATTGTCGTTTGCTGTGCCTTTGCTACTCTTGTGTTCTGTTCTGATCTGCCTTGTGTCACTTCTGGCGATCGCCTCTCTCGCGATCGCGTTCATACTTTGTTTCTGCGAATGTGTGTTTACCGTCGCTGGGTTGCGACTAGATTGGGGAACACACATTTAGCCTATCTCTGTGCTCTTCTCTTTAAGGTCTATCTTGCCCTGCATTGTTGCAATTCGGACAATTCTCATCATTTGGCATTTGGGGCAGTGCAGAGGGTTTTAATCCTCTGGACTCCACAGCTCCATCTGCCGGTGGGAATTTCCCTCTACTGGTGCTTGCACCAAAGCTGGGTACTCTCCTTCCCTACGCTTGTGGAAGACTTCCGCCGTGTCAGCGCACTCCTTGTGCGCTGATCACGGAGATAGTTCCACAATCGTTACATGACGCAGCTTAAAATAAATATTCACTTTTGCCTATGGCAAGGGGATTCATAAAGAAGGAGGATATAAGGCACCAGTCCCTCTCATGAGAAAACAGTAATAACTGGCCTGGAAAAAAATCCACCCTGACGATCAGTGCTTCCCATGAGATGTGACATCCAAGGCACATCTGCAGCAGTTCCATAGCATAGTTTGATGTACAGTCATACGGTAACTTATTTCTCTAGTTACTTATCAGTTAACTACTATCT
The DNA here is from genome assembly GCF_040937935.1 of Hyperolius riggenbachi. Classification (NCBI taxonomy): domain Eukaryota; kingdom Metazoa; phylum Chordata; class Amphibia; order Anura; family Hyperoliidae; genus Hyperolius; species Hyperolius riggenbachi. Next base: position 317,009,435 of record NC_090649.1, on the reverse strand, counting down.
TATGACTCCCAGCAGATTTTAAGGGTCCCTTTACACTGAACTGAAACATGAGAATTCACATAGCGAATTAGTGCTAATGCAATTTCAATAGTTACGTTTATATTGAATGTACTTTTCTTCTAATCCGTTCCGTTCTGAAAAAAATTGGATTGCCTGGAGCACTAGATTACATGCAAATCTCGCATAATGATTCTCAATGACTCCACATGCTAAATGTGAATTTACATGTTTTCATTGGCATGCATTTTAGTAGGAAGTTGTCGCACGCACGTGGAGATTCATGCTAAAAACATGCAAAGAAAGCATGCTGTTTCCCACACTTGCATAAATGCACAATGACTCATATCACATATATAGCACTTTTTGCCTGTAGAAATAAGCCCTAATGGAAATTCCACATCCATAGCCTGGATGTTTCTTGAAAAGTGCAATGTTTTTGTTTTATTTTTTAAAAAGGCTTCTCAAGAGTTTTCCTTGATAGATGTATTAGTAAGTACAGTAAGTACTTGATAGATGCATCAGTAAGTCTTATGTACCGAATGTTAGTCTATGGCATAAATCATGGAGAAGCATGTCACTCACACAGTCTCTGGCCAGTTATGATGATGTAATTACATTCTTATTTCATTCCTGTGTGTAATAAAAGACACATGATTACAGTCATAGACTTCCAAACTGATGATCTAATTTATCACATACTTCACCATGAACTGTTCTGTAGGAGGAATGATGTCGTAGACATTCATGATCTCTACCATCCCATATACTTGACGTATGCCAGTAATTTCACTTTCTGTTTCTTGCCACACTCAGTTTCTCTTTCAAACTATTTTATTAACGGTTTTTACAAAGAATAAACAAAGGAGAAGCATTTTAAACATTGTACACATATACAGATAATTGAACAATGGGGTTTTAGGAATGCACAACTCCCCACGCAGTGAGGTGTTCTATTATAACAAAACAAGCGGATACCAGCAGCGCTAAGGGAACATATGCTGGCATCCTAGTAGGAAATTATGGTCAAATTAAATATGAGTTGAGTAACAAAGTCCATCACGCAGGATAAATGGACATAGCAGAGAAGACCATAAGTACCAGAACTCTGAAAACGCACCGACTGGCCACACTCAGTTTCATTAGTGCAGCCAGGATTTGATTGGTGTTTCTTTTCTCCCAATGCTTTGTTTGTACCCTGTCTTGTATATATTTAAAAATTAGCTAAGCATATTTATAAACCAGTGTGCTTTTTATCTTGTGATTGTTAATTTTCATGCTCTGCTCAAGTTGATAATCACAGTTGCATTGTGAAATTGGAATTTCTAAGAACATTTACCTTAGAAGCAGAACAGCACATTTTGTCTCATCTACCTGTGCTTCACACAGCCATGGGAGTGCAGAAATAAGCTGTCTCCAGGTGTCCATATGTATGAGAATTCAGCCATGTAATGGGATAAAAGTCTTTCTTTTTTCTTGTTTTCTCACAAAGCCAGTACTGCAGCATTAATGCTTCAGGAGAGAGCTGTGGAAAATGTCTAATGCTGGGTACAGACTATGAGATTTTATGGTCGATTTACTGTCAGATCGATTATTTCCAACACGTCCGATTTGCTTTTCAATCGATTTCCGAGCTTTTTCCGATCGATTTCCATTAACTTTAATAGGAAATCGATTGGAAAATGCTCGTAAATCGATCGGAAAGCAAATCGGACATGTTGGAAATAATCGATCTGACAGTAAAGCGACCATAAAATCTCATACTGTGTACCCAGCATATAACATCATTTGCATGTGGCTGCTTTCATATGTCACATCCACCAAAGAATCTCTGAGGTATAGACAATTGAATCTACACTTGGACACAGAAGCGAAGATTGTTCTTATTACCTGTGTGGTGCTATAAACACCAGCTTAGTTTATGAATGATTGTGCAGTACTATGCTATGTATGCTTCTCTGTAGGACTAGTGGTTTCACAGTGACCAGCTTCAGATTAGTCATATTGATCAGGTCATCTACTATAATCACCCCACTGTGTTGGCTGTTATGCACTTTGTACAGCAAATTCTCTGTGGTTGTTCTTGCCTGATTTTAGGGTCTATTCACATCTGTGCATTGTATATTAAGGTGTTGTCAGGCATTTGATTGCATAGTTATGAAAGACCTGTCCTAGCAGGATGGTTTGCAGGGTGTTAACATGCATACAAAGCCTATATAAATATGTATGGAGTAGAATGTGCTACTGTAGACAGTAAGATGTGAATAGACTGTAAGTATATGGTTAAATACAGTAGTTAAAATGGTAGTAGTCTTGTAAATGCAGCTAAGTAGCTCTGGAATACAAATTAAATAAGAGCCTTTGCCGATTAGTGAATGTGATACTTGCTAAATATTTTGGGTTTCATAGATAGCTAAAAGTCATTATGTAAAAAAAAAAACTACTTTCAGCTCAAATTTGTCATTTTCAGAACAGTTGTGTTTAGTTAGAACCTTTTTATGCTATTACTTGCGGGGATTGCATTTCCGAGATGTAACCTTTGTTGTGTCTTTCTGCTCATATCAGGTAGTGTATTTTGAATGTGATTGTTATTTCATTTAGAATGACTTATGAAGATGGTAGACCTTTTGCAGGCTCCTCTAGCCATTGTTCTTTACAGAGTGATGTTGGCTGGGCAGTGAGTAATGCTTCACATTTCCTGCTTCACATAGCAGGCTGTTCCCAGTGGTCCAGCTGGGAGGGGTAAAGGAAGTCCTCTTGAAATGACAATGATAAGCACAGGATCTCTGCTTCCATAGAAGGACTCCTGCCAATTTCAGAAACATTTTGGTGAGGGAAAGGGGTTTGGTTACACTTTTTAAATTACTATTTAATGTGAACTCGCTGGACCTGGGCATGACATTTTTTTCTATAATTAATCAATGCAGTGACCTTATTATATTTAGAATAAAATTGCTAATAAACTTGTATAGTTTCAAGTTTTGTTTCATGTGCTGCCCGGAGTGACTGCTGCATGCAATCCAATGTTTCTTCAAATTGGCAAATGAACCAATCATGATGATTAGATTGAAAATAATGTAATTAAAAAGTGCTTAATTTTAAAATGATTATGTATAAATGATTTAGTCAGTGTTTTCCCATTGTAAAATCTTTCCTCCCCCTTATTTGCATTCTGAAATTTATTACATGGTGAAAACTTTACTGCTTGCAGCTGATGTATGTGGAAGGAGATGCTGCTTTTTTGGCAGTTGGAAACAGCTGTTACTTCCCACAATGCAACAAGTCTTCCACATTGTGATGTCAGTACCTAGGTCCTGACATCACACTATGGGAGTGGTTTCACCACAATATCAGCCATACAGAGCACCCTGATGATCCGTTTGATAAAAGGTAAAGATTTTTCGTGGGAAAGGGGTTATCAGCTACTGATTGGGATGCAGTTCAATGCTTGGTTACAGTTCCTCTTTAAGTAATTATTGTTTGCGCATCTTCTGTTTTTGAGTGTTTTTGCTTTCTGTTCAAGGTTGATTGTATCAGATTTTTTTTTAATGACTGCTTTGTGAGAGAGCCAAAGCATACATGGTGAGGTTTCCCACCAGTGTAGAAACCTTGTCAGGGTCTGACTGTGACCACACACTGGGAATACAATGAGCAGACCATAAATGAGGTGCTAAGTTTGCACTAGCTAGAAGCACGTGTAGCCTTTAGTAAATTTTGTTAGCTGTAGAATAATTAGTGTAGCTCCTTCAAAGGTGCCCATACATGTGTTGATTTTCCTGAGCAGATTCGATCACTATGATAACACCTGCCAGATTAATGCCCCAACATGGCAACCCCAATGATAGTTTCAATAGATTTCTGGCCAAAATCGATCAAAACTATTGATCGCTCTTGAAGGAAAAATCTTACTTGAAAAGGGACAATCGGATGCGTGGCCATGTTTCCCAGTCTAAAACAGTGCTCCCCAGGGCCTTGCAGAATGTTGCTAGTAGAGTGTGCACTCACCTGTCCACCAGCAGGCTCCTCCCTCCATCCCTGCTGGGGTACCTGTACCCTATGACCTTGCAGCATGTTTGTAGTCACTGAATATACTTGCCCCTGGGTCATATGGTACATAGGAGAGAGGGCACAGGAGGAGTGTTCCAGTAGACAGGTGAGTGCGTGCTCCACTGCCAGCACTCTGCATGATCCCAGGGGAGCACTAGATGGGGGGGGGGCAAGGGGACCTAGGGGAGATGCCAGTCAAACCTGCAGTGCGCAGGCAGTGGAAATTCACTTGAGTTTTAATAGATTCCTGTGGGAAATCTCTTAAATATCTATTTGTAGATTGCAGCAGTAATATATCCCTCTCTGATCAGATTTCGATCAGAAAGGGATCTATCTGTTGGTTGCATCTGGTGCCAGCCTGAAAGTGTATGGTTACCTTAAATTCCATTTGTTTATCTTAATGCATTTATCAATGTGTATTATGTTAGCATTGTTGAACAATAGTCTTTGAGGTTTGGTTAGGTGGTCTTAAGACCTTTTTGAGATGTTCTGTCAATTTTGGATTCATGGTCTTATTAAAATGTACACAATATTAAGTATATATTTATAATTTAGATCACTAACAATTTTATGCGTTGCTATAATGGTGTGTATTGGATATTCTGGCAAAGTATACATGTGAAACTTTGTGTTCTCTTGAAGTGATATATACAATATGATTCCTCCTTTCGACTCCCCCACAATGGTATTCAGTGTCTGTAGGGGGGCTTTAAGCACCTCAAAAAAGAAAGCAAAGTGAAGACATTCGTTCATGGGTGACGGGGAATTGGGGCCAAGCCAACCCACTGAGGCAAAGTGTACATTATCATATTATTTCAGCTGATTATAACTGATCATTTTGATATGTGGTTTTATTGAAGGTAAGCTGTGCGTTCTTATATTTTCCCCTTCATATGCTCAGTTTCCAATAGCAGTGGATGCAGTGGATATACATACATATATACAGTAGTCCACAAAAATGAAAAAATCAATCAAAAAATAGTTACTTGTACTGCTTCAATAAAGCAGTCCTTGTATTTTTAAAGTCAGATATACATATCTGATTGTGACTGTACATATGATGTGTACATAGGAATCTCATATATACTAAATAACATCTATGCTGTAAGAATAAAGCCTGATGTGTAGCGTGTCACTAATAGAGATGGTCAATGAGATGGAAATAATTCTGTGCTGATGCTGGTTTATGCAAATGTATGCACTCTCTTTGCTGATGAAATCAAATAATTTCATATGTTGTTAAAATTTGTTTTGATGATTACGTATTAAAGGATACCGGAGACGGATGAAAAGAAAAGTTTTATACATACCTGGGGCTTCCTCCAGCTCCCTTCAGGCTAATCAGTCCCTTGCTGTCCTCCTCCGCCACCTGGATCTTCTGTTATGAGTCCCGGTAATTCAGCCAGTCAGCACAGTTCGACTGTGTGCCACTCCCACAGCCAGGAGCATTCTGAACCTGCACAAAAGTGCTGTGCAGGTGTAGTACGCTCCCAGCGGTGGAGTGTGTGCATGCGCACTACGCCCGACTGGCTCAAGTACCTGGATCCATAGCAGAAGATCAAGGTGGCGGAGGAGGACAGCGAGGAACTGATTAGCCTGAAGGGGGCTGGAGGAATCCCCAGGTATGTATAAAACTTTAATTTCATCTGTCTAAGGGTTACTTTAAGTTACACAGTAGTACTATACTCTACATATGCACTCCTCACAGAGCTGCAGGGAATCCACTGAGAATGTTGTGCACATTGAACACAGAGGTATTGTCTATCACCCATAATCCTGGTTCAGATTGTACCTGAAGAATGTGTAATAGAGAAAGAATCTCCTCATTCTCCTGCAGAGTGCCTGCACATCACTCTTACATGTACCTACAGTCACATTGCTTAGGGCCTGATAGATGTTCTTTGTTCCAGTCTGTACCATCTACAAGTACTCTCGCCAAGGACTAGTTTTAGTCTATGACTAAAAGTATTAGAGGCAGAAGATCCGCCGGATATCCAGGTAACTGGTATTGTTTAAAAGGGAATAAATATGGCAGCCTTCATATCCCTCTCAATTCATAAGCGTTGTCAGTTAAAGGGGAACTTCAGCCTAAACAAACATACTGTCATCAAGTTACATTAGTTATGTTAATTAGAATAGATAGGTAATATAATCTCGTACCCACCCGGTTTTAAAAGAACAGGCAAATGTTTGTGATTCATGGGGGCCGCCATCTTTGTCATGGGGGCAGCCATCTTTTTGGTTGGAAGGAGGTGACAAGGAGCAGGAGACACAGTTCCAATTATCCTGTGTCCTGATTACCCCGCCCAGCTGCACACGCTAGGCTTCAAATGTCAAATTTAAAATGTAAAAAAGAAAAAAAAAATTGCACCAAAACAGCAGAACGAGAACAACAAAATCAGAAATCCCATCATGCTTTGCACAGCATCAGGGGAAAAAAGCCTGGGCAGTTTTCTTCTATGCCGCTAAAAATGAGGCTTGTATAAGAGAAACAAAGTTCTGATGCTGTGAAACTGTTAAAGAAACACAAAGCCTTTTCAGTGCTGCTGAGTCGATTTTTAGTCCGGAGGTTCACTTTAAGAGCTGCATTTCACGTTACATACTTTCAATCAACAAGATTGTAATATGCAAATTAGAGAAGTCTGAGTCGGTGGAATCCTAACCTGAGGAGTCGGTGGATTTTAGTACCGACTCCACAGTCCTGACAAAGGCCCAGCAAAAAGTGTTTTCATAATGTGATGACAGTATGGCAGCTTCCATGTTCCTCTCACACCAGTTTCCCTTCAAGGAGTTATTGGTCTTCCCCAGATACCACAAGAAGGTTTAGTGTCACACATCTAGGTTGGAGTTGGTCAGTAGGATAATACATGGACAGACACAGGTCAAAAGTGGTGGTAATCAGGCCATTCCAGATATGTGTAGTAAGTCAATTCAGGTTACAAACAGAAATAGATGACAGGCCAGAGTTTTTACCTAAAGCAGTGAGGATTCACAGAACATGCTGATGTTACAAGGAAACAGGTCTGTTTCCGACCATTTTGGTGCCTTAGGGATTTCATTAACTTTTGCACCGAACATATTCTGCTGTACAGTAAATAATTATATTAATCAATGAAGAACAACATTAGAACCATTATGAGCTTAGTAGGCTGGAGTCTGAGACATCACTGCTATTATAATGAGGTCAGCATTGTTATGCTACTTGTGGGTGCTCATTTACCGTAATGTTTAGTTATGCTAGGTAGACTGGAGTTTTATCTGATTGCTGCCCCTTGTTCCATCATATGCCTTATGTGACATACCCTTTGGCTGTGTTAATTCCATTCATATTTGTGCCCTGGGAACCGTTCTTTGGAATATGTTCCAGAAAGTAGTGTCCTAGGCAACTACTCTTGTTGCCTATACCTTAAAAAAAGGCCCTGTAAGGACAGACTGGATTCTTCTGGTCAGGTACTGACAGTGCACTGTGGAAATGTGTACCTGTCATAACTGCATCATGGGTGATTCTGTTAATGATTTTGTATATGTGCATTTGTCTGCAGTTTTGATCCTGTGACTGTCAGAGAGCTGGAACAAGAATAAGTCTGAGAGCTGTGACAGGCATTTTTCATTAAAAAAAAAAATGTCAGCAATGGCAGCTCTTATAAGTTTAATAACCACAGTTCTTCCCCAGTAAATGAAGCTAAGCATTTTTTTCAGCTTATAGAAACTGATTGCTTTGCGTTTTTTCTCTTTCTTATTAAAATGACCTATAATTTTATACCTAGATCTACACATTTTTTCGCACCACAAAAAAAGCAGCATTTTAGACGAAAAAGTATATTCCGTGTCCTCTATCCAAGTCTAGGAAAAAGCCTTGGAGCTAGGAGGAAATTGCAGCTGAAGGTGTATTAACAGGCTGTATTCAGCCAGGCCAACATCTGTTAAATCATCTTTATTGGTTTTCTTATTTTTTCTGATCGGCATGTTGTACTCCTAAATGAGATTTATCTGCAAGCACAGATACTAGTCTGCAGCTAGAAAGCCATCCAGTAAAACCAATACTAACACGACTGTAATTATCAGTAATGTCAGCTAGCTATAGACAAATTTGTTAAAGAGTAACTGTTAGCCCCCAAATTGAAATTTAAAACACTATTGCAATGTTTTATTTATTATATAAGTGAGCCAAAAAGCCAATGTACAAGTTAAAAATCAATCTAATTTTGTTACTATGTAACCTTTCCCCCAGCTCCGGACGCAAGCCGCATATCAGATACTGTAGCATGCAGAGCATGCCTATGTCTGGCCGACCCCCCTCTCCCCCCCAGGACCAGGTGCCGATCTATTCGCACCACAAACAGCTGACCGCTCTGACAGGGAGAGAGAGCGGCAGCACTTCCAGAGCAGCACCGCAGAGCAGCCGGCGCCGTGCATCTCTCTCACATGTGATTCTCTCACATGTGACTCGGCGGCGGCTGCTCTGCGGTGCTGCTCTGGAAGTGCTGCCACTCTCTCCATGTCAGAGCGGTCAGCTGCGGTGGGGAGAATATATTGGCACCTGGTCCTGGGGGGGAGAGGGGGGTCGGCCAGACATAGGCATGCTCTGCATGCTACAGTATCTGATATGCGGCTTGCGTCCGGAGCTGGGGGAAAAGGTTAGATAGTAACAAAATTAGATTGATTTTTAACTTGTACATTGGCTTTTTGGCTCACTTATTTAATAAATAAAACATTGCAATAGTGTTTTAAATTTCAATTTGGGGGCTAACAGTTACTCTTTAAAGAACAAGTGACACCCATGCTAACCTAGAAATTAAAAACACATATATAAGTAGATAAATACTACTTCTACTTACATAACAGATGTATTGTGCTATCCACGTAATGATTCCTGTGAATTTTATAAAGGAAAAGCAGAAAATCCTCTTCTAGCCAGTGGCCATCTTGCCAAGCTAATGCTGACATCATATCCTCCCTGACTCTGGTTTTCCCCCCTCCCTTCTCTTGCTCATTGTGTATTCATTAGCTGCCCTCCTCCCAGAGTCTTTTTTTTATTTACACATCCAATCACTGAGTCACCTCACCCTTGCTTGTAAACACAAGTGATCAGCTAGGCAGGGAAATAAATGGAAGAGGAGGAATATATTATAGATAAAAAGAACTCCCAGCATTCAAAAGAACTCCCAGCATTCAACTTTTTTGCACTGTTTGGCACTAGGGACAGTGCTCCTAAAGTATGTGATAACTCCAAACCATAACAGCAGAAAAAGCTTTGAATGCAGGATTAGCATCTTTATCACTTAATACACTCAGACCAGTTGCTGTTGAAATTTGATTTTTATGGTGACAATACCGCTTTAATACATTCCCATTGTAAGAAGACACCCTCAGAACTAACCATGTCTTAGGGAAGGAATTACTCTATCAGGAAAAGTAATATCACCAGGGTAGTCGGCCTTTCCTCCTTGGGGCTATCTGGGATTATTGTTTGTGTTTGTTTTTGGGTGGAATATTTAAAATAAATGGAGATCTGCTTTGTGATGGGTACAGATATGAAAGTGTCCTATCTAACAGTCATGGGATTAGATTGTAACACTCTGTCTGTGCGGTCACCCACTGATCTATATTGTAAACCTTGCCTGAGGGAATAGTGATCAGCTGTTATATATTTTTTTCAAGCAGCCATTACCAGTGCCGTAATTGCTGAAATAGGGTCTATTAAAGCTTCTGCAGCTACTTGGGAGGAAAGGCGTGTCACTCTCCATATGAATGCCAATGTTATCTGATGTCCAGAACATGTGGGATAGTCTGATTTTTCAATAGCAAACAAAAAAAGAATGGGGAATGTGAACTGGCTTATAGGAGGGTCCTGCAGTCTTCAGATGGTCTAATTTAAGACAAGCTTGTTCAGGAAGGGGAGCGCAGTCACAAACTGTCAGAGGGTCCCGGCCAATGGCAGTGGTGTGGAGGAGGATACAGGAAGCCTCTGGCCTATCCAAAGGCTTCCCTCTTCCTATGTAAGTATCTCACTTTTTGTCTCTAGGAGACTACAGGTTTACTTAAAGCAGACCTGAACTCAGAACTTCCCCTCTCTTCTAAAAGAAAAACAGCATAATAACTTTTTCAAATGAGTTTATCTGCTGTGGTCAGTCAGCTGACACGGGGAGAGTTCGAATTACAACTTGGGATTAGTCATAAATGAGGGGGAATTAGACTAAACTCTCTAAGTACATACAGGGTGCATTTCTTTATGTCCTGTGCAAGAGTTCAGGTCCACATTAAAATTAATTTGGTACATTTTATTTTGAGCTGTTTTTTTCCTATTGAAAAGTAATAAAAACATTAACAGACAGAAAATCCAATAGAGGGGTTTATTATATTAGGGGGAGCTTGTGCTTCTCAGCTGATCCAAGTGGGCAAACATTCACATAGCTATTGTCATGTGTCATAGCTGTGTGTCATGCTTTGTATCTTCATCTGTTATATAATGTTGTTACATAGCTTTACAGAAAGCTGTGGGGTTTCTCGTGGTTTGCATGTTTTAGTACATAAAAGCCATGCATTGTTTATTATTACTATTTTCATTTTTATTATCATTACCAAAGTCCACTTAATTTGCTGAAAGTACTTACAAGGAGAATAATTTCAATTCTCACAATATTCAAGGAATAATAGGGTACATGACCTATACAGTATATTGGTAAAGTTTAGCAGGTAGGTAGCACACACAAAGCTTGCCAGGCTTTAGGAAAATTACATAGTGCACCATGTAATTTGCGTAATATTACTTAACCTTTACATGTGAGTGCATGATGTACAGTGAATACCCAGTGTATCAGATTATAGAGTAAATTGTCCCAAATGTATGCAGAAATGCACGTTATGTTCAGAAATGTTTTATAAGCAAAAATTCTTAGTTGTTGTGCTGATACCTGATAGAGATGTACCAGCTACCTGTCTGGGCTAAGAACAAAAAAATGGAAGGTGCATGCACACGTCAAATCCTTGTCTTCCGACACCATCTTAATCATTTCAAGCGACAGTGGTCATTTTAGGCAGCAGTATTTGCTGTACAGATGCACTGCTTGGTCCACCAAACTGTGGAAGCTTCTTTTGAAGAACCTGCAGAACAGTGGGTAACCAGGAAAAAGTGATCAGTTATGATGGATTTCTGAAGACGAAACCAGTGACATTGAGGACCAACTGAATACACTTTACATTTCTGGCTTAAACAATCAGGAATTATAGTTTTTAGTCAAACAAAATCTAAAGTGCATACTTGACTTTAGTGTAAAATACCTAAGACATGGGTATTAAGTTTTATCTAGTCATTTATCTGAAGTCATTACATCTCTTGGGCAAAGACAGGATAATTTATGGACTCTGCAGGAGTATAGCTGAAAGTACTCACTTATACATTTATATAGCAGAATAGTACAAAAAAGTCTATAAAGACAGGTCCCAATGAGCTGCAGTATACATTATATGGATATAAGTACAAGTACTTATAAGTACTTCCGGGTCACGACTTAGCTTCCGAATGAAGGAAGCTGACAGAGGCGGAGGAGCCATGAAATGGAGGAGGCAATGCTGATTGACAAATGCCAGGTAAACAGAAGGCTAGCGACAATCAGCTATTTTTCAGGGGGGACTGGCAGCGGCAATAGAAGGACACAGAGAACATGCCTCTGTGGCCTATTAGCTTTAGAAAATCTGCCCCGGGTTCTCTTTAATGATTACAGGAGCCACGTGCATGTTTGTTTTTCATTCATACACATACTGTATATGTAACATGCCATACTGGGGGCAGAGTACACATGCAGGCTGCAGTATATAGAAGACATGGAGCAGACAATTTCACTGGTCTGTAATGAAATATATAGGTATATACATTTTTAATAATGTGTCTTTTTCCATTACATAGAGGTCATTTTATATCATCAAATCACCAATTATTATGGTTTCATATATTGTATGGTCACCTCAGGACTAACAGAAGGAATATCAGTAGCGTGACAGATAGTTATATTCCAATCCAGCTGCAGTGTAGAGGGACTATTAAGCAGGAATAAGTTAAATGGTTGTCCGTTCCTGTATCCTTATGACTATAGGTACATACAGTATTTATGGGACCCTCTTAAGAGTATGTAAGTAGGAGAAAAGGGTACAGACCTACAACCACTGCTGGATTCCTGATTAATACCCATCCTAGACAGAGGGCTTCCTGCCTGCTGGAAAATGTGCATGATGGCAATGATCTGTCCTCTGCACTGGTGTGAGAAGAGGGCAGGCATTAATAGCTACTCAAGCCACAGGATGAATACAGATATTCACTGCACTGCTTGTGGATGGCATTTTCAGGAAGACATTCATCCTTCTGTGGTTAGCTTTACACAAAGACGTGAGCATTCAAGTGCACATCCAGAAGTGAGCCATATCAGCTCATCAGAGCTCACTGTACTAAAGTGAGATGACTTATGAGGTGACTATTACATAGTTAGTTGGGTTAAATAAAAACAAAAAAATTCGTCCATCGAGTTCAACCCAAAAATATGGTACGACACCCTCACATATCTCAGTTGATCCTGAAGAAAGCAAAAAACCCTTACAAGGCTTGGACCAATTAGCCCTCAAATTGAAAAAAAATTGAACTCTAGATGGCAATTGGATAAAATCCCTGGATCAACACCGCTGGGAAATACCCAGTCATTATAGGCATGGATGTCCTTCAATGCCAGGAAAGCATCCATGTCCCCTTTCACACGGACACACTGTGTTGTAACCAGGGCTGTGGAGTCGGAGTCGTGGAGTCGGGCAATTTTGGGTGCCTGGAGTCGGAGTCGGGAAAAAATGCACCGACTCCGACTCTGACTCCTAATGAATTTGTAACTGTAATTAAAATAGAAAATATGATAAAATTTTATATTTCTCAGATAATAGTCATTAAAAATAATGTATATATACAGTAATAGCTGTGCTTAGTCCACAAAAATGAAATAAACCAATCAAAATTAGTTACTTGTGCTGCTTCAATAAAGCAGTCCCCGTATTTTTAAAGTCAGATATACATATCTGATTGTGACTGTATATATGATATGTACACAGGAATCTCTTATATATACTAAATAACATCTATGCTGTAAGAATAAAGCCTGATGTGTAGCTGTGTCACTAATATAGATGGTCAACGAGATGGAAATAATTCTGCATTGATGCTGATTTATGCAAATGTATGCACTCCCTTTGCTGATGAAATCAAATAATTTGATATGTTATTAAAATTTGGTTTGGTGACTACAAATTAAAGGGTAACTGAGACAGATGAAAAGTAAAGTTTTTTTATACATACCTGCGGCTTCCTCCAGCCCCCTTCAGGCTAATCAGTCCCTCACTGTCCTCCACCACCCGGATCTTCTGCTATGAGTCCTGGTAATTCAGCCAGTCAGCGCTGTCCGGCCGCATGCCGATCCTACAGCCAGGAACATTCTGCACCTGAGCAATAGTCCTGCTCCTGGCGGCGGAGTGTGTGCATGCGCACTACGCCTGACTGGCTCAAGTACCTGGACTCATAGCAGAAGATCCAGGTGGTGGAGGAGGACAACGAGGGACTGATTATTCTGAAGGCGGCTGGAGGAAGCCCCAGGTATGTATAAAACTTTAATTTCATCTGTTTCAGGTTTACTTTGTTACACAGTAGTACTATACTCTACATATGCACTCCCCACAGAGCTGCAGGGAATCCACTGAGAATGCTGTGCACATTGAACACAGAGGTGTTGTCTGTTTACAATCTCCTCATTCCCCTGCAGAGTACCTGCACATCATTCTTACATGTACCCACACTTACATTGCCTAGGGCCTGATAGATGTTCTTTGTTCCGGTTTGTACCTTTTACAAGTACTCCTACCAAGGACTAGTTTTAGTCTAAAGGGAATAAATATAGTAGTCTACATATCCTTCTCACTTCAGTTGTCTTGTAAAATTCCTAAGCATTGGCAGTTAAGAGACAAATTTCATGTTACATACTTTTAATCAACAAAATTGTAATATGCAAATTAGAGGAGTCGGAGTCGTGGAGTCGGAGTCGGTGGAATCCTAAACTGAGGAGTCGGAGTCGGTGGATTTTTGGACCGACTCCACAGCCCTGGTTGTAACCCAGGGTACTTGAATAATGCGAGCACTGCTACCGTAACTCGGGTGGTAACGTGCGTTACCATAGCATTGCTCACGTTACTCGAGTACTGTGGGTCATGTTAATAGCGTAACTCGCGGTATACTGCCTGAAGTAGTACCGATACTATTGCTTTGAACCGTCTTCACACGGCCATATTATCGCTGGTAAGTGCATCACGCCCAGTGTCTGTTACAGCACAATGTCAGTGTGAAAGTACATGTGGGATTTGTGTGGCTGTGTAATATTTAAAGCTATAGGTTTGCTATACACCAGCAGTTCTGGATGCTTGCCTTGCTTACAAGGGCAAAAAGGGATAATTTGCATATTCAGTAGTGGAGCATTGTGGGTAACCACAAATGTTCACTTTATAGCTGAATTATTGCAAATTTCCTTCTGTGTTAAGAAGGCAAATTTTACAAAGTACACTAAGTCATTGGGTACGTAATATGAGCAATCCTCAGCAACATCAGATAAGACTAGAAAATAGAACCGCTGATGGTCTTTGCATTACTGGTTCCATCCAGGGCATCCCCCCTTCCCACGTGTTTAGCTAGCATTGCTTGGGTAAGGAACAGACATATCCAAGCAATGTGAAACCAATGTTTTGATGAAAACATGATCGGATATGTATTGAAAGCTTTTAAAGTGGTTATATGCCACACAATCTTCTAGTACTGTATTTTGCCCAATCTCAACACAATGCTGTAGTATGAGAGCCTGACTAAAGATTCTGTTTAAAGTATACTCAGACTGTTTATTTTTATAGTGCATACATTTGGTAAAATTGGACCAAATCATGCATTGAGCATTGTATAGTGTATGGCCAATAGGGTTGGTCAGTGAGATACAAATCATTCTGAGTTGTTTGGTCAATTTTCAGGCTGCGTAAATCTGCATCCAACTTTTCCATTATTCTGTATGAACTAGACACATTTTGCATATCTCACTGACCATCGCTAATGGCTAACAACGCAGTTTCTAGTTAGTCTGTTTGGGTGCATTGCATTGACAAATCTTGGGGCATTTTCTACTTCTTGATTTTTGGTTTCTCAAATGTATCACATACAGCAGAAAACACAGAGCTTGTTTTTTCTTCCATCCTTTATTTTCAGGGTTAAGAAGTAAGTAAGAAGAGAATGTATGCATTTGTTATGAAAAAATAAAAACAAAAATGGAATGCTTGCCTTTTAATGATGGAGGTTGTTAGAAATTGTATGTTGTGTCATTTTCCTATTTCTGTGGATGACAGATGATGTTTTTCTAATGGGGATAAAAAATGATGCAGGCATTTGTTTAGAGTAAGTCAGGTTGGAAGCAGATACACATCTGCCAAGTGCAGCTTCTCATGGCTTCTGCTAATTTGGTCTATGAGGAGGTAAAACAAAACTCTGTGGGCAGAATGCATTATTTTGTGTAGCTGTGTGCAATGCAGAGAGCAATGTTCCCTGGAGAGGGAAGGCAGTAATTTACAGTAACTGGCATTACATACTATAACCCTTACCATAAGCTGGGGCTCTAAAGCACTTAACCTGTCAAGTCTGTTCACTCTCAATAATTACCTTATTCAGTAAGGCAATGCAAAGCGCAGTGATCATTCATGCACATACTGTAGTGATCCAGAGGACCAATCAGTGGCCATATTGTAACTCATTACATCTAATTGCATATTATGATTCATTTACAAAATGCAAACCCTTAAATGTTCATATTGTATAACTGTATAACATCTGCTGAGAATGCTCCATTTTTGGTATCGGTACTTACGTATCATACTGTCCACCACATTTGATTGCCTGCTATTAAAATTATATTTCCTCCCCTTTGGAAATCTACATGTCATTGAAAAGCCAGGAGTGTTGGCTTTGATTTGCATTATGCTTTGCATCATTATGATGCACCCTTCCAGAATTAGGGGGTATTGAACAAGGGGAGTCTACTCCTTTTAAAGTTATATTTCCCTCTTTACTGGAATCATTGTCCCTGGATACTAAAGTCCAGTTCTGGTATTGCTTAACCACTTCCCGACCGCCGTATATACAAATGGCGGCCGGGAAGCGCACCCCGAAAGGACCGCCGTATAGACAAATGGCGGCGGTCCTTGTAGGGGCATGGGCGGAGCGATCGCGTCATCAGTGACGCGATCCTCCGCCGGGAGTCGGAAGCCTGGCATTTTGCCTCTGCTCGCCGGCCACTTAGCAGAGCCGGCGAGCGGAGGAATCTCCGGGATCCACCAATCAGACAGTATAAGGCACTTTGTTAGGTAAACAAAGTGCCTTATACGTGCTTCCTCCTCGCCTCGTGGTCTCATTGTTGCAGAGACCACCAGCGAGGAGGAACCACTCGTAAGTGTATCCAGCAAACAGCTTTTTTTGACCTCAGCCTCCCTGATCACCCACCCCAGGCCTCATACCCCCCCTGATCACCCCAGCAGACCCCTGCCTAGCACCCTTGCACCCCTACAAAACCCCCACCCCCCCACCTGCCACTAACTAGCGACGCTGCCCCTTAGTTTAGGTCCCTAACTGCCTCCTAGTCACCCCTGATCCCCCCCCCCTACCTTTAGATCACCCCCAGACCCCATCCCAGACTACCCCCCTGTATACTGTATACATCTGTATACAGCTACCTTACCCTCTGATCCCCCTCTGATCCCCCTCTGATCACCTGTCTATCACCTGTCCATCACCCCTCAGCACCCCCACCCATCAGAGCAGACCCTTACTGCCCCGCGGGGGTAACCGATCACCTGCCCAGGCCCTCGATTGCCCTCATACCCCCCTTCTGATTACATCCCCTGCTCTTTATTTACATCTGTCCTCCCCAGCAATCACTAACTGATCTTTGATCAGTAACCCCCTGTGTCTGCCTCTCATCAGATCAGGACTCAGTCTGCCCCGTGCAGGCTCCTGATCAACCCCCCACCCCCTCAAATCGCCATCAGGCCCCCCCCCTAATCACCGTCCAAGTGCATTGTATTTGACTGTGCTGCGCTTGTATTCGATTGTGCTGCGCTTGTATTTGATTGTGCTGCGATTGTATTTGATTGTCCCGTGATCTGCTTCGATTGTCCCGTGATTGTTTGATTGCCTGAGACCCCACTTCCCACCCCACCCAACCCCCCCCTACCACACCCAACCCCCCCTCCCCCCCCCCCCCCTCCCCCCCACCCACCACCTCCAGCCACCACCTTCCGAGTGCATCAGATTTGCTTGTGCTGTGATTGGAGTCGATTAAGCTGTAATTGTATTTGATTGTCCCGTGATCTGCTTCGATTGCCCCGTGATTGTTTGATTGCCTGAGACCCCACTTCCCGCCACACCCAATCCCACCCTCCCCCCATCACCTTCCGAGTGCATCAGATTTGATTGTGCTGTGATTGGAGTCGATAGTGCTGTAATTGTATTTGATTGTCCCGTGATCTGCTTTGATTGCCCCCTGATTGTTTGATTGCCTGAGACCCCACTTCCCGCCACACTCAATCCCACCCTCCCCCCATCACCTTCCGAGTGCATCAGATTTGATTGGGCTGTGATTGGATTCGATTGTGCTGTAATTGTATTTGATTGTCCCGTGATCGGCTTCGCTTGCCCTGTGATTGTTTGATTGCCTGAGACCCCACTTCCCGCCACACCCAATCCGACCCTCCCCCCATCACCTTCCGAGTGCATCAGATTTGATTGTGCTGTGATTGGAGTCGATTGTGCTGTAATTGTATTTGATTGTCCCGTGATCGGCTTCGATTGCACCGTGATTGTTTGATTGCCTGAGACCCCACTTCCCGCCACACCCAATCCCACCCTCCCCCCATCACCTTCCGAGTGCATCAGATTTGATTGTGCTGTGATTGGAGTCGATTGTGCTGTAATTGTATTTGATTGTCCTGTGATTGCTTGATTGCCTCTGAGACCCCACTTCCCACCAACCCCAATACCTCTCAAATACTCCCTTTTTGCTAGGTAGGTGCTCTTTTTTTCTGGGTAGTCTCGGAGGAAAACCCCATAAATTTAGCAATCCAAAATGGCAAGAAGGGGACTTTCCGATGACGAGGTATACAGGTACATGGACCAGTCGGATGAGTTCTTTTGGGAAGAATCATCCGTCGAATCTTCCGGGTCCGAATTTGAACCTGTAGAAAGCAGTGGTTCCCTGACCGATAGTGATGACGAGGCTATGGTCCCGGCTAGAGCCAGGCGTACCAGACCCCAAGTCGTTAGACCGCAGGTGGCGCAGGATCCGCCTCAAGGGCAGCAGGGTGGTGCTAGCGCTGTTGATAGTTTTCTTGGTGAGGCAGGCACCAGCAGCGCAGCATCTCCTGGACTTAGTGCCAGTGCTTCCGTAGACCCTGGCGAAGTGGTGAGCGTCAGCATGGAAGTGGAAACTGGTACGGTGGCAAGTGCAGTAGTACCCCCGTCGCAGCCACCAAGAAGAAGACGGGCCCGTAGTACCCATAGACTCCCAGAGGTGCTGGCACAACCAGATTGGCAATCCCCTGATTCCGCCGCACCCGTAGTGCCCCCTTTCACCGCCCAGTCTGGAGTCCAGGTGGCGACAGCTCATCTAGGAACGGCCCTAGAATTTTTGCAGCTGTTCATCACCCAGGTTCTCTTGGACTTAATTGTGGTTGAGACCAACCGTAAAGCCACACAATTCATCACCGAGCACCCGGAGAGCATGTATGCCCAGCCTTTCGGGTGGAAACCAGTCCAAGTTTCCGACATTAAAATCTTTTTGGCCCTTATCCTTCACTTGGGACTAATGAAACAGAATGTATTGCGGTCGTATTGGTCTACGAACCCAGTACATCATGTTCCCTTGTACCCTGCTGCCATGTCCAGGACACGATTTGAGTCCATCCTGCGCTTCCTGCACTTCAACGACGACAAAACCTGTCATGAAAAGGGCCACCCTGCTTATGACCGGCTCCACAAAATTCGGCCCCTCATAGACCACCTGTCCTCAACATTTGCAGATGCTTATATCCCTGAACAGAACATCTGCGTAGACGAGTCCCTCTTACGCTTTACCGGGCGCCTTGGCATCAAACAGTACATCCCAAGCAAGCGCGCCCGGTATGGGGTGAAACTGTATAAGCTCTGTGAAAGGGCCACAGGCTATACATGTCGTTTTAGGGTCTATGAGGGAAAAGACTCAAAATTGGAGCCGGTCGGATGCCCTGACTACCTGGGGAGCAGTGGAAAGGTTGTGTGGGACTTGGTGTCACCCTTGTTCCGGAAGGGGTACCATCTTTTTGTGGACAATTATTACACAAGTGTGGCCCTCTTTCAGCACTTAAAGTTAGAAGGAATCCGATGCTGTGGCACTGCGCGGCCTAGTCGCCAGGGCTTCCCCCAACGGCTCGTTACCACCAGACTTCAACGGGGGCAGAGGGCCGCCTTGCGTACTGAAGACCTGCTCGCGGTGAAATGGAGGGACAAGAGGGACGTTTACTTTCTGTCCACCATTCACACAGACACGACAGTCCAAATTCAACGGGCAACCAAGGTCATTGAAAAGCCCCTTGTCGTCCACGAATATAATGTCAACATGGGAGGGGTGGACTTCAATGACCAGAGGTTAGCGCCCTATTTAATGACCCGGAAAACAAGACGCTGGTATAAGAAAGTGTCTTTTTATCTGATTCAATTGGCAGTTTACAACAGCTTTGTTCTCTACAGTAAGGCTGGGAGAACTGGATCTTTCCTCCAATTTCAGGAACAGATCATTCTGGACATCCTGTATCCAGGAGGTGCCAGGCCCCCCCCCCCAGATGCAACTAGCCGACTGCATGGTAGGCATTACGCCTATCAGATTCCGTGTGCCCCAGGTCAACGCATCCGAAGAAAACGTTGTCGTGTCTGCAGCAGGACTGGAAGAAGGAATGACACCAGTTTTTATTGTCCCCGCTGTCCTGACCAGCCTGGTCTATGCGTAGGGCCGTGTTTTGAGAGGTACCACGAGCAGGTACACTATTAGAACCTAGGGAACTCCAGACACAGGAGTAGGCACACACTCAGTGGTCTTTCGCACATTGTCGCAGGGAGAGGAGAGGTAAGCTTGAAGACCAAACGGGTAAGCATAAAAGTGGGAAGAAGGATCGGTTTCCATGCTTGATATTGCTGATCTGTCCTGGGTTGGCGATATAAGACGGCATGTTTGAATTTCCCTTGAGTGTGGACACCCCCGGTTTATATGTGATTTGGGCCTATGATGATGCTTTAATGCCACACAGAGTCATCTCTATTGGCAGGCATATTGCTGTATCCTACAGGCATAATGCTGTATACTAAAGTTCTGAGGCCCAGTCACATAAGTTGGTGGCTCACCCTGAGTGCAGGGTGGCACGGGGTGTCTCTCTCCTGAGGTTATCACTGCCATTGATGTGGAGGAAGATCTGCCATTGATGTGGAGCAAGGTATGTTTGCCGTTCATTTTTCCTTTCAGCCCAGAGTGCATTACTTGTATACCCAATATAAGGAGTATAGCAGAAACTCCTAATACTGGCCATACATGTAATGATTGCAGAGACCCTAAAATGCCAGGACAGACTCCACAAATGACCCCATTTTGGAAAGAGGACACCCTAAAGTATTATGTGAGGTGCACGGTGAGTTCATAAAAGATTTTAGTTTTTGTCACAAGTTATCAGAATTTTTTTTTAATTTTTTTTTTAACAAAGTGTCATTTTCCGTTTACTTGTGACAAAAAATAAAATTTTCAATGACCTCACCATTACCCTCATGGAATACCTTGTTGTGTATTCTTTCCAAAATGGGGTCATTTGTGGGGTTTGTTAACTGTCCTGGCAAGTGGGCGGGGGTGCTAAATTGTGAGCACCCCTGTAAAGCCTAAAGGTACTCATTGGACTCTGGGCCCCTTAGCGCAGTTAGGGTGCAAAAAAGTGCCACACATGTGGTATCGCCGTACTCGGGAGAAGTAGTATTATGTGTTTTGGGGTGTATTTTTACACATACCCATGCTGGGTGGGAGAAATACCTCTGTAAATGACAATCTTTTGATTTTTTTACACACAATTGTCCATTTACAGAGTTATTTCTCCCACCCAGCATGGGTATGTGTAAAAATACACCCCAAAACACATTGTACTACTTCTCCCGAGTACGGCGATACCACATGTGTGGCACTTTTTTGCACCCTAACTGCGCTAAAGGGCCCAAAGTCCAATGAGTACCTTTAGGATTTCACAGGTCATTTTGCGGAATTTGATTTCCAGACTACTCCTCACGGTTTAGGGCCCCTAAAATGCCAGGGCAGTATAGGAACCCCACAAATGACCCCATTTTAGAAAGAAGACACCCCAAGGTATGCCGTTAGGAGTATGGTGAGTTCATAGAAGATTTTATTTTTTGTCACAAGTTAGCGGAAAATGACACTTTGTGAAAAAAACAATAAAAATCAATTTTCCGCTAACTTTTGACAAAAAATAAAATCTTCTATGAACTCACCATACTCCTAATGGCATACCTTGGGGTGTTTTCTTTCTAAAATGGGGTCATTTGTGGGGTTCCTATACTGCCCTGGCATTTTAGGGGCCCTAAACCGTGAGGAGTAGTCTGGAAATCAAATTCCGCAAAATGACCTGTGAAATCCTAAAGGTACTCATTGGACTTTGGGCCCTTTAGCGCAGTTAGGGTGCAAAAAAGTGCCACACATGTGGTATCGCCGTACTCGGGAGAAGTAGTACAATGTGTTTTGGGGTGTATTTTTACACATACCCATGCTGGGTGGGAGAAATAACTCTGTAAATGGACAATTGTGTGTAAAAAAATCAAAAGATTGTCATTTACAGAGGTATTTCTCCCACCCAGCATGGGTATGTGTAAAAATACACCCCAAAACACATTGTACTACTTCTCCCGAGTACGGCAATACCACATGTGTGGCACTTTTTTGCACCCTAACTGCGCTAAAGGGCCCAAAGTCCAATGAGTACCTTTAGGATTTCACAGGTCATTTTGCGGAATTTGATTTCCAGACTACGCCTCACGGTTTAGGGCCCCTAAAATGCCAGGGCAGTATAGGAACCCCACAAATGACCCCATTTTAGAAAGAAGACACCCCAAGGTATTTTGTTAGGAGTATGGTAAGTTCATAGAAGATTTTATTTTTTGTCAAAAGTTAGAGGAAAATTGATTTTTATTGTTTTTTTCACAAAGTGTCATTTTCCACTAACTTGTGACAAAAAATAAAATCTTCTATGAACTCACCATACTCCTAACGGAATACCTTGGGGTGTCTTCTTTCTAAAATGGGGTCATTTGTGGGGTTCCTATACTGCCCTGGCATTTTAGGGGCCCTAAACCGTGAGGAGTAGTCTGGAAATCAAATTCCGCAAAATGACCTGTGAAATCCTAAAGGTACTCATTGGACTTTGGGCCCTTTAGCGCAGTTAGGGTGCAAAAAAGTGCCACACATGTGGTATTGCCGTACTCGGGAGAAGTAGTACAATGTGTTTTAGGGTGTATTTTTACACATACCCATGCTGGGTGGGAGAAATACCTCTGTAAATGACAATCTTTTGATTTTTTTACACACAATTGTCCGTTTACAGAGTTATTTCTCCCACCCAGCATGGGTATGTGTAAAAATACACCCCAAAACACATTGTACTACTTCTCCCGAGTACGGCGATACCACATGTGTGGCACTTTTTTGCACCCTAACTGTGCTAAAGGGCCCAAAGTCCAATGAGTACCTTTAGGATTTCACAGGTCATTTTGCGGAATTTGATTTCCAGACTACTCCTCACGGTTTAGGGCCCCTAAAATGCCAGGGCAGTATAGGAACCCCACAAATGACCCCATTTTAGAAAGAAGACACCCCAAGGTATTCTGTTAGGAGTATGGTGAGTTCATAGAAGATTTTATTTTTTGTCACAAGTTAGTGGAAAATGACACTTTGTGAAAAAAACAATAAAAATCAATTTTCCGCTAACTTTTGACAAAAAATAAAATCTTCTATGAACTCACCATACTCCTAACGGAATACCTTGGGGTGTCTTCTTTCTAAAATGGGGTCATTTGTGGGGTTCCCATACTGCCCTGGCATTTTAGGGGCCCTAAACCGTGAGGAGTAGTCTGGAAATCAAATTCCGCAAAATGACCTGTGAAATCCTAAAGGTACTCATTGGACTTTGGGCCCCTTAGCGTACTTGGGGTGTAAAAAAGTGCCACACATGTGGTACCGCCGTACTCGGGAGAAGTAGTATAATGTGTTTTGGGGTGTATTTTTACACATACCCATGCTGGGTGGGAGAAATAACTCTGTAAATGGACAATTGTGTGTAAAAAAAAATAAAAAATTGTCATTTACAGAGATATTTCTCCCACCCAGCATGGGTATGTGTAAAAATACACCCCAAAACACATTATACTACTTCTCCTGAGTACGGCAATACCACATGTGTGGCACTTTTTTGCAGCCTAACTGCGCTAAGGGGCCCAAAGTCCAATGAGCACCTTTAGGCTTTACAGGGGTGCTTACAATTTAGCACCCCCCAAAATGTCAGGACAGTAAACACACCCCACAAATGACCCCATTTTGGAAAGTAGACCCTTCAAGGTATTCAGAGAGGTGCATGGTGAGTCCGTGGGAGATTTCATTTTTTTTTGTCGCAAGTTAGAAGAAATGGAAACTTTTTTTTTTTTTTTTTTTTTGGTCACAAAGTGTCATTTTCCGCTTACTTGTGACAAAAAATAATATCTTCTATGAACTCACTATGCCTCTCAGTGAATACTTTGGGATGTCTTCTTTCCAAAATGGGGTCATTTGGGGGGTATTTATACTATCCTGGAATTCTAGCCCCTCATGAAACATGACAGGGGGTCAGAAAAGTCAGAGATGCTTGAAAATGGGAAAATTCACTTTTGGCACCATAGTTTGTAAACGCTATAACTTTTACCCAAACCAATAAATATACACTGAATGGGTTTTTTTTTTATCAAAAACATGTTTGTCCACATTTTTCGCGCTGCATGTATACAGAAATTTTACTTTATTTGAAAAATGTCAGCACAGAAAGTTAAAAAAATCATTTTTTTGCCAAAATTCATGTCTTTTTTGATGAATATAATAAAAAGTAAAAATCGCAGGAGCAATCAAATAGCATCAAAAGAAAGCTTTATTAGTGACAAGAAAAGGAGCCAAAATTCATTTAGGTGGTAGGTTGTATGAGCGAGCAATAAACCGTGAAAGCTGCAGTGGTCTGAATGGAAAAAAAGTGGCCGGTCCTTAAGGGGTAGAAAGCCCTAGGTCCTCAAGTGGTTAATTGGAAATAAATTTAGCAGCAACCAGGGCCGGAGCTACCATAGGAAAAAATAGGCAACTGCCCCAGGGCCCCAGAGCCTGTAGGGGCCCCCAAGGTGTCCCTCCCCATCTTAACTGTTGCTCCCCAGGGACTCTGCAGAGTCTTTGGCAGAGTAGCATCTCATCTGTGCTGGTGGGCAGATGAGACACTACACTGACACAGACACTGCAGAGGTCCTAGGGAGCACAGTTAATTTGGGAGGTGATTGGGGGAGGGTCAGCAGCCAGCTCAGGGGCCCAGGAGGGAAATTTGGCTGCAACAAAGGGCCCCTAATGACGCTTTTTTGTCGGGGGGGATGTCTGTTGGTGCGCCCCGACTCTAATTTTGCCCTAGGGCCCAACTGTTACTTGAACCGGCCCTGGCAGCAACCATATCCCTCTCGCTTCAGTTGTCTTTTTACCCCCCCCCCCATAGCTAGTCTTTACGCCCCCCCCCCCCCCTCAGCTGACCTTAACCGGGGCACTTTTGGGCATGCCAGATGAAAAATGGGTGTGACCACCCCCCTCCAGAATGAGGTGTGGACATGGGTGGAGCCAAATTTACATGTACTTAACAGTGGTCTAAGTAGGATTTTGGATGAAGCCCCCTCTCCTTTAATATAATAATCGTAGTGGGAGGAACCACTCATTTCCTCAATCCACTCTGCAAGTCTGGAGACAGACTCTGGAGCTGGCGATTCTCCCCCTAGCATCCGAGAATCAGATGCTAGAAGCTCTAGAATCTGATTCATTCTCAGACACTAGGGGGAGAAGCCCGGAAGAGAAGATGTCTGGAGAATCTGGAAACCAAGCTGCTGCAGATGAGTACTGCCACCCCTGCTTGACTCTGCCTGGGGGACTTTCGGAGCACCCCAGAATAGACCTGTGGCACGTGCCACTGATCTTTGGGGCTTAACGCACCACCACAGCTAGTCTTTACCCTTCCCCCCCACTGCAAACCTTAACTGTCCCCGCTGCCACAAAAAACCCGAAACATGTTCATTTTTGGAGCCCATTGTATTATCGTAAGGGGCATCCAAATTTCCCCTCCTTACCGTTAATTCAATGGGTCCCTATAGCGGCACCCAAACTTCTGCTGCCAGAGTCCCTTACATAAACCTAGTGGTTCTGGTTCACCATGAGCTTACTCGGAACACTACACACTCTGCTACTCTTGAGTTCTGAGTTAGAAGTTATACAGAGCCCTGGCTGAGCTCTGCTTTTAGTAGATTTGTGTATGAATGACCACTGTGCTTCTCTGTCAAGGTTAAAAGTAACCTACATAAGCACGTAGTCAATGTTAGCTTCTCTTGCAGTTTAGGTATGTAGAGTGTTGCTAACACTTCAAATCAAAGTGCAAAGCTGCTTTACTTAGCTTTTATTGCTGCAAGTGTCTGTTCTATATATAAATGTGTTGATGTGGAAAACAAAAATTATGCGTCTTCCCCGCTAATTTCAGTTTTGACATCTTTTAAAACCTGATCTTTTTCTTTACAGAGATTGTGTCAACAAGCAAAACATGCATGTTTGTAAAGGTTTTTCTTCAGTGCCCCAGATTAGGCCTTATTTACACTTCCTTTAATTTAAGATGCCATCAAAATATGACCTGCTTGCTGGCGTTGTCTCTTTCTCTGTGTCTGCTGGAAAGTCTGTAGTAGACCTGAAATGCCAGTAGAGCAATGTGGGAATATGTGGGGGATTGCAAAACTGCTACCAAAAAACAAGTATTATTATTATTATTATTGTTTTATAAAGTGTCAACATGCTGATGTTATTAAGGGAACACGATTGCAAACTAAGAGGTTATTAGCTTACTAAATTAATCATATGTGTAAGAGGTCCAAGAAAATGGCAAGTGAAAAGTAAAAAGGAGATTCACATCACCCACAGCTACAGCGGGGAAGACATTCACAGAGAAGTTGCTGGCAGAGCTACAGAGCACCTCCCTGACCTGCGGGGTGTCAAATAGAGAAGCTGCCGTTTAGGCTGGAGTTTTTTCTCCTTATTAGTATGTGGCAGGAACCTTGGTACGTACCTACCTTGCACAGCTCCCTCGCACTGCTGGTGAGTTGGCTTTTGCTAACTCTGTGTAGCATCTCTAAGGGCTCTGCCGAATACACCTCAGTGAGTCTGTCCCCATGGACTGTACTGGTCATGTATGTATTCCTGTCATGAGCAGTAACGACTCTGGTGGAATGCACGTGCCCTCAGCTGCCAGAGCTGAATAGGAGGTGGGCAGGGGGAGGAGCCAGTGCCGAGGAGCTTCATTTATGCCGCCTGGAATCTAATTGTATGTAATTTGTTTCTCAAATTGGCCGCAGTGAGACGGCACTTCTAGTTTTGAACGGCCAGAACCCGAAGTGGTCAGACTTCGAGTTCTGGCCACAACAGCTACACTGTTCGTCTTACCCCAACGTAGCATCTCTGATCCCCCCTGCAGATTTTCAGGTTCAGCCGAATACACCTCGGCAAGTCTGCCCCCCTCGACTAGGGGCCACGTGGCTTGCGTGTATGGAGAACAGAGAAAGCCTGGAGCCAGCGGAGGACAAGAGGCGGACAGGGGATGTATATAGCACAGGGGGACATTTAACATTAGGTGAACAGCGTTGGGTTGGCAATGCACCATCACAAGGCTGATACCTGATCAATTTCAGCATGAAATTAATCGGGAATCGGCCTGCGGTGTATGGGCAGCCAACCGATCTCTCTCTCTAATCAGATTCGATTAAAGAGAGATTTGTCTCTTGGTCGTATCTGCCCATCATAGCTAGATGTATGGCTACCATCAGTGAACAACCAGCTTCAATTTGAAACAAATATATTAGAGAATTTTTGGCTTGCTTTGGGCTGAAAATGTACAAAGCCATCTTTTGTGAGAAATCTCAGGAGAAACGTTTATTGGCTCTGTGATAAAACAACTTGCAAAGAAAATAAAACCCTATATTGCATCAGAAACATTTCCATCAGACAGCTTGAGTCACATGTTGGAAGATATAATATATTTTTCCCAGGGGCTACATTTCCTTTACCTCAACAATTAGTGTCCCACAGCTTCAAAGCTTGTGACAGTGTTTTGTGATCTTCTGTTACAGCAGTCTGGGAAATGCTGACTATACAAGGTGCTCTGTATTGCACTACCAGTGATATATACTGTTACATGAATAGTATATTGCAGAGCATGAATAAAATCCAGATTCGTCAGACCCTATTGCCTTGTGTGGAATGTCCGCTGGACTGGCATGCAGTACCAAAGCTGTACA
This sequence comes from Hyperolius riggenbachi, assembly GCF_040937935.1. Taxonomy (NCBI): domain Eukaryota; kingdom Metazoa; phylum Chordata; class Amphibia; order Anura; family Hyperoliidae; genus Hyperolius; species Hyperolius riggenbachi. Next base: position 316,981,672 of record NC_090649.1, on the reverse strand, counting down.
CCACACAAGAGAATTATGTAAAGGAACTGGAAGTGTAAGGCAGTGAAGTAAACACCCAATAGCATATGGGGGAGTTTTCTAAAATGTTTTGCACATGATTAGGTGTCTAAAATGAACACATACTCCCATCACTGACTCATAACTCCATTTGTAAACACAGCTAAAAAAGTCCAGCTAAAGCTGAGCACGAATTTTTAGCAGATGCTGGAAGTTTGAACAGTCCATTGAACTTCACTGAAGTCTTTGCATTTAATTTTCCAAATCACCCCCTTTGTTGCAGAGATTGCTAGAATGCCTCACTCCTCTTGTGCTGTTTTCAGAATCAGAATCAGAATCACTTTATTCGCCAAGTGCGACAGGCGCCGCACCCGGAATTATTTGTGGACACAGGCGTATTGGCAGGTGCAAACAGTGCAAGTAACATTACACATAGTACAATTTAGTTTGTTAGTTAGTTTGTACTGTTTTTAAAAACCTCCATCACCACACTGATTTTTCATTGTTAGTGTGAATAGGGGTCTATATCATTACTTAAACAGTCTTCATATTTCAAGCAGCAGTTCCAGAGAAATTCCCTTTGGATAAGTCAGTCATGTGACAAAGGGATGCAAATTTTGGGACAACACCTAGATACTTGGACCAGAGGGCCCACCTAGCGAGTTTTGTATCACCTCTATATTGGTATTAAAGTCAGCCTGCGCTAAATGTCCAAAACAACCGAGTCCAATTTCTTACAACCAGTGCTGAGATCGCTGCAGAATGTCCAATATACTGTTTCAATATGTACTGTTGCGCTCTCCATGCATGTCTGAAATAAAGCATACAGAACTAAACATTGGGTAATATTGTTCAGTAAGGACTTATTTGAACACCCAGGTGTCTGTGATTCACAGTGCCACTCTTCAGTGCAAAACCCCAGCCCCCAATACCTAGATGCTCACCAGAAACAGACCACCTCAGCTATCAGATGGGTCTTAAGCTTTGTATTAACTCTCCTTGCTTGTATCCAGGGCTGTGGAGTCGGTCCAAAAATCCACCGACTCCGACTCCTCAGTTTAGGATTCCACCGACTCCGACTCCTCGACTCCGACTCCTCTAATTTGCATATTACAATTTTGTTGATTAAAAGTATGTAACATGAAATTTGTCTCTTAACTGCCAACGCTTAGGAATTTTACAAGACAACTGAAGTGAGAAGGATATGTAGACTACTATATTTATTCCCTTTAGACTAAAACTAGTCCTTGGTAAGAGTACTTGTAAAAAGGTACAAACCGGAACAAAGAACATCTATCAGGCCCTAGGCAATGTAAGTGTGGGTACATGTAAGAATGATGTGCAGGTACTCTGCAGGGGAATGAGGAGATTCTTCCTTTATTACAATCTTCATGCACAATCTGAACAAGGTTTATGGGTGACAGACAACACCTCTGTGTTCAATGTGCACAGCATTCTCAGTGGATTCCCTGCAGCTCTGTGGGGAGTGCATATGTAGAGTATAGTACTACTGTGTAGCAAAGTAAACCTAAGACAGATGAAATTAAAGTTTTATACATACCTGGGGCTTCCTCCAGCCGCCTTCAGAATAATCAGTCCCTCGTTGTCCTCCTCCACCACCTGGATCTTCTGCTATGAGTCCAGGTACTTGAGCCAGTCGGGCGTAGTGCGCATGCACACACTCCGCCACCAGGAGCATACTACACCTGTGCAGCACTATTGCTCAGGTGCAGAATGTTCCTGGCGGTGGGAGCGGCATGCGGCCGGACAGCGCTGACTGGCTGAATTACCAGGACTCATAGCAGAAGATCCGGGTGGTGGAGGACAGCGAGGGACTGATTAGCCTGAAGGGGGCTGGAGGAAGCCCCAGGTATGTATAAAACTTTACTTTTCATCCGTCTCAGGTACCCTTTAATTTGTAGTCACCAAACCAAATTTTAACAACAGATCAAATTATTTGATTTCATCAGCAAAGGGAGTGCATACATTTGCATAAATCAGCATCAATGCAGAATTATTTCCATCTCATTGACCATCTCTATTAGTGACACAGCTACACATCAGGCTTTATTCTTACAGCATAGATGTTATTTAGTATATATAAGAGATTCCTGTGTACACATCATATATACAGTCACAATCAGATATGTATATCAGACCTTAAAAATACGGGGACTGCTTTATTGAAGCAGCACAAGTAACTCATTTTGATTAGTTCATTTCATTTTTGTGGACTAAGCCCAGCTATTACTGTATATATACTGTATATATACATTATTTTTAATGACTATTATCTGAGAAATAGAACATTTTATCATGTTTTCTATTTTAATTACAGTTACAAATTCATTAGGAGTCGGAGTCGGTGCATTTTTTCCCGACTCCGACTCCAGGCACCCAAAATTGCCCGACTCCACGACTCCGACTCCGACTCCACAGCCCTGCTTGTATCCGAACAATCCTGTAGGGAAAAAATTATCTCCTCATAGAGTAGTATTGCCTCTGCTAGTTATTCAATTAAACACCAGTGCTTTCCGTGTATCTGCTCTCACTGTGTGCCACCAGGCTCCCAGACACTCCACACTATATGCTCACCAGATGTAGCCCACCTATATCTATTGGTGGATCTTGCATATCTTAACATATACTTGCATGATCTTAACATATACGCTATAGCAGTATAGAGGGTGATATAGCGGCTGGGAACGCGGAGAATCACTCGCGTTCCCAGCCTGTCGGCGGCTGTCGCCGAACCCGGTAGTAGCCGCCGGCGGGGACAGGAGGATCAAAACCAGGCTGCGAGAGCACCATACAGCTTCAGGGGGCTGAGGGATGCCCCTGGTGAGTAAAAATCTTTTTTTTATTTTGACTTAAGTATTCCTTTAAGACCCATCTGATAGCTGAGGTGGTCTGTTTCTGGTGAGCATCTAGGCATTGGGGGCTGGGGTTTTGCACTGGAGAGTGACACTGTGTATCACAGACACCTGGGTGTTCAAATAAGTCCTTACTGAACAATATTACCCTATGTGGAGTTCTGTATGCTTTATTTCAGACATGCATGGAGAGCGCAGCAGAAAATATTGAAACCTCTAGATTGGTGCTGTAGTAGAAACACTCACTTGTAGATGTGCTTTGAATAGTAGTAATCATTATCAAACAGTGTCCCTTCCCCTGCTTACACATCTCTCACGCTATAGCTGCCCTGGCAAAACAGGTTTTGGTACTACTTATGCTGTAATTATTATTTGGCATTGGGCCCTGCTACCCTTCCCACACCCTCTGTAGTGTGTTTATAGAGGCCATGTGTACCTCTTTGTGCCCTGCCTCAAATAAGAAACCATTTCTTACTCCTCTTGTATAAATACACCGAGGATGGTGTGGAAAGTGTTAAATGTTCAATTACACACTGAGTAGCAAGGAACTGGACAGGAGGTTTAGAGCCTGTTTCCACTGCTGCGGAAATCGGGCCGAATCCGAAGAGTTTCCCAGCAAGCAAATCGCGCAAGGAAATTCTGCCATAGGGGATAATGCTGCCACCGTCCGAATCGCTTGCCTTACCAATTCAAATGACATTGCAGCATTTTTTCAGGCGGGAGGCAGCGAATCCCATAGCTGTGCATAGCACGGCTTCTGGGATTCGTCTGCGTATTCGCAGACCAGGAAGTGCTGCCGCGCGTCTCTCAGCTGCTAGTGGAAACGGGCCCTTAAACTCTTCTGAGCTGCAATGCTGGCTACAAACAGTTAGTATCGATTTCCACTAGCATGTTGCATTCCGTATATTTTTTCCTGTATGTGGATTTCCGTGTCTTTACTCTTGATTGTTAATGTGGAAGTCTGTGTAAGGCTCTTAATCATTGTGTGGGAAACTGAAGCGTGCTACAGAAATCTGCAGCATGCAATCCATATTTTTTCTGCATCGCACTGCAAATTTCAAATTCACATTCAATGGAAATGACTCCTTTGACATGCATTGGTTTCAGTTTCAACGTGAATAATGGCATAGCGAATTTGCACTTAGTGGAAATGGGCCCTTAAAGTGAACCTGACGCGAAGGGAGATAAAGACAACACATAGAGGTATGTGGATCCAGCATGAACATACCCCCGTGCTTAGCTTAGGTAGCTTTTGCCTCGGGTCAGTTTATTATTTGTGTTTACAGGGAATGACTAGCTGGCCTTCTCCCAGTTCCTCCCTGTCTACTTTACTTGGTGATTACGGAGTACACATATTCTGGCCACCTGAATTTTGGGCACAGGGAGAAGCTGAAAGATGGCACTCCCTTCTCTAGACAATCTCTAGAAATATAAAATATATATTCTGCTACTGAGAACCTAATTACCTCTCTTCTACGTGTAATTCAGGGTCTGGTTATTGCCGACACCCACATTTCAGTGATTTTGGAGCTGGCGCCCAATCCGGCACAGCGCAGGAGCTGATGGGGCGCTGAAACTACCTGTCTTGTGATTACAGGGATAACGGGAGGCGTTTGGAGAGGTGGCAGATTGCAGGAAGACTGCTTTGCATGTCAGGCCAGGCAATAAACAGTTTATATGCAGTGCACCAAAACTTTATGCATTTGCAAGTGAGGCTTGTGTTTTTTAATGCCTACTGAATGTAACACAAGCCTGACTCCTGGCATGGACTGTTTCCTAGTCCTTGTGTAGCCACTCAGTGGCAGAACTTGTTCTTATCTGTGTATAGTAGAGGTTATTAAACCTGTCCTGAGGCCACACCTGCAATGTATATTTTGTAGATCTTCACAAAGGAAGACCGGAAAATCTAGTTAATAAATTTGATCAGTGATTAACCCATCTGTGTTTTTGGAGGGTGAATCCACATAATGTGCACTGTTGTTGAGGCCTGAAGACCGGTTTGACAACTCCAAATTAGCATATATAAAATCAATGATTAGCTCATGTCAAATTTAATAAACCATTTAAAAAGTACCTGATCAGAAGCCCTGAAGCTTAAAGAGAACCTGAACTCAAAATGAAAAGTCAAAATAACCATACACAGGTCATATTAACCTCCTGTGTAGTCTACTCCTTAATCTCCTTCTCCTCTCCTGTGTCCCATTTGTCCACTGTGATTATTGGAATTCTCCGTCCTCCATTTGAAAAATGGCCATTACCCCATAACCGCTTCCTGGTCAGCACACTGTTAAACTGTAATATCACCCACTTGAGCCATAGGGAAGCATGGACATTACCTTACACACTCAGTTGTAACTGACAGCTGCTGGTATATTTTAGTTCTGACAAAATATTGTCAGAACTGGAAGGAATCACTTTAAGAAGAAAATGGTGAGCTTCTGAGAGGAACTGATGGCGAAATAAGTATGCAATATTCATTTGCAGCTACATCATGTGTTTATTTTAAATAATTTAACTCGCTTTAGGTTCCCTTTAAAGCACCCTCAAACTGAGAGGGTTATGGAGGCTCACATTTATTACCTTTTAAATAATGCAGATTGCCTGTCATTCCTGCTGAGCCTCTGCCTCTAATACTTTTAGCCATAGACCCTGAACAAGCATGCAGATCAGATGTTTATGACTGAAGTCTGACTGGAGAAGAAGCATGCTCCTTTCAAGTGTGTTTTTTAGACACTGCTGCAGCCAACGTGATCAGCAGAACTGTCAGGCAACTGGTATTGTTTAAAAGAAAAGAAATAGCGCAGCCTCCAATATCCCTCTTACTTCAGGTGTAATTTAAAGTATACCTGAGATAAATGGACTAAAAGAATTGATACTTACTTGGGGCTTCCTCCAGCCCCCATCAGGCTGCGGGCTCCCACGCCATCTCCCTGGGCCACTAGCCAGATTGTCTAGCAGTCCTGGTAGTTTGACTGCTCTCCATTGCATGTGCAAGCCACATAACCGGGATGGCTAGCGGATCATTCGAGCAGCCCGAGGAGACGGCAAGGGAGGCCACTGCCTGAAGGGGCCTAGAGGAAGCCCCAGGTAAGTATTGATTATTTTAGTCCATTCATCTCAGGTTTCCTTTAACCCCCTTGGCGGTATGAAAAATACCGCCAGGGGGCAGCGCAGCAGTTTTTTTTTAATTATTTTTTTTTTTAAATCATGTAGCGAGCCGGCGATAGGCGATCAGGAAATCCCGTTCAAAGAACGGGATTTCCTGGAGGGCTTCCCCCGTCGCCCTGACGACGGGGCGGAATGACGTCACCGACGTCAGCGACGTCGGGACGTCATTGGGAGACCCGATCCACCCCTCGGCGCTGCCTGGCACTGATTGGCCAGGCAGCGCTCGGGGTCTGGGGGGGGGGGGGCGCGCGCCGCACCGGATAGCGGCGATCGGGCGCGCGGCGGCGGCGATCGGGGTGCTGGCGCAGCTAGCAAAGTGCTAGCTGCGTCCAGCAAAAAAAAAATTTAGTAAATCGGCCCAGCAAGGCCTGAGCGGCACCCTCCGGCGGCTTACCCCGTGTCACACACGGGGTTACCGCTAAGGAGGTTAAGCCAATTATATACCAGATTTTCACCACCCAAAACAAGCATTTGTGAAAAAGCTGTCATGAGTACAGGAGTGTTTTTTTTTTTTTTTTAAGTTTTTCCGTAATATGGAAATGCATTAGAACAAACAGCCCGTGTTAATCAATGTGCTCACTGAGATCCAAAAAACTCTGCATATTTATTACTGTGGTAGGGACACAGATTGGTAGCCAGCACTGCCTGCACAGTTGTCAGGACTACATTTCTTTTGCATGTGCTAACTTGTAGTATCTGTTTGCGGCTGGGTGCAGATTTGTGCCTTTCATTTTTGTGACGCAGCAGAGATAGTGAGAAAGGACATACTGTATTTTAATACTTGGTCTGCCCTGCACTTTTTGTTGTGCACTGCAGCATGCTATTAGGGCCTGAGCACTACACTTCACTCTGCACCACAGGTGGATATGCGTTTTACACATATCCACAGCATCTGAATTGCTCTGTGTTGCAACACTGCCCCCATTCAACTATTTTGAATGGGACAGCTCTCCATTCCTCTCAATTTGCACGCAACTGTGTTATCCGAATGCATTGCTGTGTAGCGCATTTCTGTGCATTGCATTACTGTGCCCATCAGACAATGCTGTCTATTATTTCCCTGCGTATCACACCCTAATACATATTGCTGAAGTATGGCAGTGTGCTGAGGTCCTCGATTTTCTTTTATTGCACAGCTAGCCAAACTGTTTTGAATGATGGAAACTGGGTGGGTAGTAAAGTTCATCTCTCAGTGGGCCTGATGCAAGAATGGCCAGTTCTGTGTATGGCAATTTTACCAGTACTAATGCCAGGAGAGTAGCATGCGTTATGCCATACATTTCAAACTCTGGCCCACAGAGCTATTACATTTGCCCCTCAAGTGGTTTCCCCACTTTGCATTATGTTTGGCTCACTCTACACCACCAGGGAAACTATATTGGAGCTGAAGCCCTAGAACATCAGGGAAGCCATGTGGGGGAGGTAGGGTGAAAGCACTAATGTATAGGGGTGGTTGGGGGGCCCTAGACACCAGATTTCTGTATAGGGGAGGAAGGACCACTAGACACCATAAAACTGTATAGGGGAGGGAGGAGGACCACTAGACTCTAGGGAACAGTATAAGGGTTGGAGGGGAGCCATTAGACACTAGGAAACTTTATAAGTGAGGAAGGTGGCCAGTAGACATTGATGTTGGCCTGCAACTAGGTACCAGTGTTCAATTTCGTCCCACTTTGTATTTGAGTTTGACACTCCAGCCTTATGCTATCAGCATAATGCGCATTACCAGAGTCGCGTGCATGTTGCTATTCAATTCACTGTGCTACTTATGTAAGCAGCATATATTGCATTACCATAGCACTGTGCGGGCTACTCCGATAATGCATGCTACTCCCATGGAATTAGTACTGGTACGTTTCCTCTGCGCTGCCTCATGACTTAGCCCTCATTGGGATTGATGCACTGAAAGCTGGTGATTTTGCAGTGCACAGTGTTATTTGAGTAGCGTATGTTGTGAATTTAGCGCATTCTGCAGTACTTGGGTATTGTGTGTGTTGCTATGGTTATCTGTTTACCTTACGAATTAGCACTCCTTATCTGTTTATCTCGTGAATTGGGTCTCTCTTCCTGAGATTGAGGTAAAAAAATAAGGTGAGATTATTCAAAAGGAAAGCTTTGTGAATCAACTCCATTGTTTTCACTCACTGTGGCCTTTACAGTAAGTTGTCTACCAACACTGTATTATATACGTTTGCATCACTACTTTACTTTATATAGCCTCAGATTAGTGAGCTATGAAAAGCCAATAAAAATAGTGATATTCCAATCACCTTTAAACAGGGTGTCAGCACATTAGAATGAACAAAAAAATTAGGTGAAAATATAGGAAAAAAATGTTTTCTAGCTACATTGACTCCTTTTCTTAGCATCCAGCATTCAAGGAAACTCATTCTGACAGACTCTCATTCTGACAGACGTTGGAGCAATTGCTCCAAAGCAGGCACCGTATTACACGCGTGGTGGAACTATCCTTTTATTAAAAAAAGTGGGCACAATGTTTTCGACTTATTAGAGACCTACTGGGTATAATGATTATTATGGACCCAGGCCTGGCCCTTTTAAGGCTAGACATTATACCTGCCCAATACAGATTACTGATTGCCAATATCTTATTGGCCATAAAGATTTCTATATCAATGCATTGGAAAGACATTGATCTTTAAACATGAAACTGCTGTATGTAGGCTAACTCAACTGGTCAAACCGAAAACGCTATAAAGAAATAGTGGGTTTGGAATGTTGACCCATAGAGTTTACAATTAATTATTTGTTTTCAGGGCACACTATTAAAAAGTCTCTAAACAACCACCCAGAGGTTTTGGAAGATTAGTGACGGTAAAGGAGAGTGATACTGTACAATCACATACCAGTATATGGCAATTTGTTTGATTTTGGTTTGGCTGTTATACGTTTTTTATATTGTTGTCCTTTTTTTGTTTTTTGCGCAGCACAGTAAGTTTCATGACTGTGCTCATTGTTTTAATGTTAGCATTAACTATGCTCTGCTCTTTTTCAAAGGATTGATGCTATTGTCATAAATAGTGGCTTACTTTGTAATGACATGATCTTGTAACATGCTGTTTTTCTATCTTGCCACAATAAAAAGATTTAAAACAAAACCAATGAATGGGCACATCTTGGCTGGTTACAGATCAAGGGACAAGTAGGCCATGTAATACTCTAGTGAAAAAAAAAGAGGACATTTTTCCTGAAGCATGTCTATACTAGTGTCCCGAATGCTTCCGGCTACAAAGTCAGTTTCTTGGAGAACAGTATGCAGGTGGCCTTTGATCATCTCTCCCTAGCAATAATTCTGTTTCTGTCAATTTGCAATCCACTGATTAGCAGAACATTATCAAAAGGAATACCTGAAGGCAAATCTATAAACAGATCATCAATTTAAAAAAAAAAAAAGATCAAGGTGCAAAAAAAAAAAAAAAAAAAAAGACTGTACTTTCTGCCTTGTATAATATTAGTCCATCTAGTCATCACCAGTTACATGGAGGACCACAAAACAGTCACACTTAATAATGACACTTTTGCATATTACTCTTTTTCTAAAAAATATTACATCATGTTTTTCAGCCATACAGCAGAATGGGTGTTATGATCTGCACTTTGACATAATGTTCTTTTTTTAATTGTTATTGTTTCTATTTCATCAAACACAAATTTAGTGTGATGTGGTCCACAAGCATATTAGCAAAATTAGCATGTACAACAAAAAAGGCTTTATATTTTCTTCTATTCAACACTGTTTAACTGTATCTTAAAGGGCTGTTTAGACATTAGACGTTTATCTGCCAAAGTGATACTTTGTAGTAGTACTATCCTTTGTATAGAAAAAACAATATATGAAAAATCCGAAAATATGTAAAATATAACCAATCTTTTAATAAGATTATTTTGGTACAAGTCTAAGTAAATAAATGGATTGCCCAGTCCCAACACAGAAAGAAAACATCAAATCAAACAGTAAAATAAAGCAGAACAAAAAAAAAATCAAAATGTGAACTGTATATAAAAATAAATAAATGAAAAAACATTCTGTCTGAATATACATGCATTGTGGAGAAACTCCAGAAGGTGACTGTAACTTTTTTTTTAGCAGAAAACCGTTAAAAATAGCTAAAAGGTATCAGCGAAAATAAGTCTCAACTTCTTGTGTAAATGTTCTTCAGAAACTCAGCTGAAAACTCTCAGGCTGGGGGCACACTTTGCAGAATTGCATTCGTTTTTCATGAATGCACTCCTGAAAATGCATGTAATTCAGACTTGCCTACCTAATTTCTAATTTTTCAATGACAAAAGCCCCCAAAAATCTGGACACCTCAAATTTTGGATGGGTCGGGGGAGTGGGGACAGAGCACACTTTTAGGTGTTTCGTGAGTGGAGCTATTTTATGTTTTTAGGTTACATAAATGGTTGCGTGGCTTTTTAACACCCTCTATTAGCAGAAGCCCCAATAGACAAATGCAGCCGCCATGGGCCCCATAGACAAATGCAGCCACCGGTTTCCCCTAATAGACAAATGCAGCCACCGCTTCATCCAATATATGAATGAATGGGATTGCAAACTCCACCCCCATGGGGGTGACATGCACCGCAGAGCCACAATGGAAACAAGCCTTCATGGTGACCTGAAACCACCTGGAAGGTATAAGGGGCTAAAAGAGGCCAAAAAGCCCTCCATCAAAACAGCAAAGCTAAATGTAATTTTGACTTCTTATCGCTATTTGCGATAATTCAGCTTAAGCTTTAAGGAAGGGGGAGCAGCGGGGGGCACAGAGCCCCTCCCTCCCTCACCTGGGGCCCCCCTTCTGAGCTTCCCCCTCCAGAATGCAGTGAAGCTGCAGCAGTGGAGAACGACTTACCACTTCCTGGCTCCAAGCGGTGGAGCTCTGCGTGCCGCTGGTCTGGTCTTTTCCGTTACCCAATGCGGCTCTCACTTTACTTCCTGTGAGAGCGGCATTGGACAACAGAGAAGATCAGACCAGTGGTACGCAGAGCTCCGATGCCTGGAAGAGAAGAGGTAAGTTGTTCCCCACTGTGCTACATTCTTGCCCTCCCCCCACCACCACCACTCTGCACGCAGCTGCTCCCATTTCCGGGCTACCTATACTGGGGACACCTGTAGACCTGGCTGCCTAAACTGGGGACACCTATAGACCTGGCTACCTAAACTGGGGACACCTATAAACCTGGCTACCTAAACTGGAGACAACTATAGGCCTCATGTAAACAGAGAGAGAGAAATGGAAGAATGGCGCTCCCTATGTTATGAGCATACACTGAGCGAGTGAAAGCAATATAATCTCACCATACCATCGGTGGTCGCCTTTGTCTTCTGCTGGGACGTGTGCTCTGCGGATATAAGGTGAAGAAAGCGTAGGCTCGATTTTCCATGAACAGAGTAAGAAGCGTCAACTCCGGGCACCTTCCGTCCAGTGCTTTTATTGCAGGTGATGACAGACATAAAACTGGGTACCACATCCAACAAATACCTCCATCTGGTGGTCCTCAAAGGTGATGGTGCGGTGGAGGTGAGGGAGCCAGGGCACTAAGTGGGACCGGCGACGGCCGTTTCGCGTCTATCCAGACGCTTGGTCACGCAGCGTACCACTCCGTGGCACTTAGTGCCCTGGCTCCCTCACCTCCACCGCACCATCACCTTTGAGGACCACTAGATGGAGGTATTTGTTGGATGTGGTACCCAGTTTTATGTCTGTCATCACCTGCAATAAAAGCACTGGACGGAAGGTGCCCGGAGTTGATTCTTCTTACTCTGTTCATGGAAAAAAGAAAACTATAGGCCTGCCTACCTAAACTTGGGACACCTATAGGCCTGGCTACCTATACTGGTAACACCTATAGACCTAGCTGCCTAAACTGGTGACACCTGTAGACCTGGCTACCTAAACTGGGGACACCTATAGGCCTGGTTACCTGTACTGGGGACTCCTATAAACCTGGCTACCTGTACTGGGGACACCTATAGACCTGGTTACCTATACTGGGGACACATATAGATCTGGTTACCTATGCTGGGGGCACCTACAGACCTGGCTACCTATACTGGGGGCACCTATAGACCTGGCTACCTATACTGGGGACACCTACAGCTGGCTACCTATACTGGGGGCACCTATAACTTGCTACTTATACTGGGGGCACCGATAGCTGACTGCCTATACTGGGGGCAACTATACTTGGCTATTGGGGGGGGGGACCTGCTACTATGCTTAGGGCCTGAATTGGCATTAATCCAGCTCTGTATGAATTGTATTTTGCAGTGTATAATGTGATAACAAGATCTTTGGCTCTTAACCACTTCCCGACCGCCGTATATACAATTGGCGGCCGGGAAGTGGACGCCGCAAGGACCGCCGTATTGACAATTGGCGGCGGTCCTTGTATGGGCATAGGCGGAGCGATCGCGTCATCCGTGACGCGATCCTCTGCCTCCGCCTGGCGCCGCTCACCCGCCGCAACATCCCGCCGGCCATACGGAAGCGCCGGCGGGATGTTAACCCGACGATCGCCGCATACAAAGTGTATAATACACTTTGTAATGTTTACAAAGTGTATTATACAGGCTGCCTCCTGCCCTGGTGGTCCCAGTGTCCGAGGGACCACCAGGGCAGGCTGCAGCCACCCTAGTCTGCACCAAGCACACTGATTTCCCCCCCCCCCCGCCCCAGATCGCCCACAGCACCCATCAGACCCCCCCCTGCCCACCCCCCAGACCCCTGTTTGCACCCAATCACCCCCCTAATCACCCATCAATCACTCCCTGTCACTATCTGTCAACGCTATTTTTTTTTTATCCCCCCCCTGCCCCCCGCTCCCTCCTGATCACCCCCCCACCCCTCAGATTCTCCCCAGACCCCCCCCCCCGACCCCCCCCCCCCCATGTACTGTATGCATCTATCCCCCCTGATCACCTGTCAATCACCTGTCCATCACCCGTCAATCACCCCCTGTCACTGCCACCCATCAATCAGCCCCTAACCTGCCCCTTGCGGGCAATCTGATCACCCCCCCACACCAATAGATCGCCCGCAGATCCGACATCAGATCACCTCCCAAATCCATTGTTTACATCTATTCTCTCCTCTAAACACCCACTAATTACCCATCAATCACCCATCAATCACCCCCTATCACCAACCGTCACTGCCACCCATCAATCAGCCCCTAACCTGCCCCTTGCGGGCAATCTGATCACCCACCCACACCATTAGATCGCCCGCAAACCCGCCGTCAGATTACCTCCCAAATGTATTGTTTACATCTGTTATCTTCTCTAAACACCCACTAATTACCCATCAATCACCCATCAATCACCCCCTATCACCAACCGTCACTGTTACCTATCAGATCAGACCCTAATCTGCCCCTTGCGGGCACCCAATCACCCGCCCACACGCTCAGATTGCCCTCAGACCCCCCCCCCCTTATAAATTCGCCAGTGCATTAATTACATCTGGCCTTCCCTGTAATAACCCACTGATCACCTGTCAATCGCCTGCCAATCACCTATCACCCATCAATCACCCCCTGTCACTGCCACCCAACAATCAGCCCCTAACCTGCCCCTTGCGGGCAAACTGATCACCCACCCACACCAATAGATCGCCCGCAGATCCGACATCAGATCACCACCCAAGCGCAGTGTTTCCATCTATTCTCTCCTCTAAACACCCACTAATTACCCATCAATCACCCATCAATCACCCCCTATCACCACCTGTCACTGTTACCCATCAGATCAGACCCTAATCTGCCCCTTGCGGGCACCCAATCGCCCGCCTACACGCTTAGATTGCCCTCAGACCCCCCCTTATCAATTCGCCAGTGCAATATTTACATCTGTTCTCCCCTGTAATAACCCACTGATTACCTGTCAATCACCTATCAATCACCCATCAATCACCCCCTGTCACTGCCACCCATCAATCACCCCCTGTCACTGCCGCCCATCAATCACCCGCTGTCACTGCCACCCATCAATCAGCCCCTAACCTGCCCCTTGCGGGCAATCTGATCACCCACCCACACCAATAGATCGCCCGCAGATCCGACGTCCGATCACCTCCCAAGTGCAGTGTTTACATCTGTTCTCTACCCTAAACACCCACTAATTACCCATCAATCACCCCCTGTCACTGCTACCTATCAGATTAGACCCCTATCTGCCCCTAGGGCACTCAATCACCCGCCCACACCCTCAGAATGCCCTCAGACCCCAGCCCTGATCACCTCGCCAGTGCATTGCTTGCATCTATTCCCCCCTCTAATCACACCTTGAGACACCCATCAATCACCTCCTGTCACCCCCTAGCACACCTACCCATCAGATCAGGCCCTAATTTGCCCCGTGTGGGCTCCTGATCACTCGGCCAAACCCTCAGATACCCCTCAGACCCCCTTCCGATCACCTCCCCAGTGCATTGATTGCATCTATTTTCCCCTCTAACCACCCCCTGAGACACCCATCAATCACCTCCTGTCACCCCCCTAGCACTCCTATCCATCAGATCAGGCCCAATACAACCTGTCATCTAAAAGGCCACCCTGCTTATGACCGGTTCCACAAAATTCGCCCCCTCATAGACCACCTGTCATCAAAATTTGCAGATGCTTATACCCCTGAACAGTCATTTTGAGACATTTGGTTTCCAGACTACTCACGGTTTTGGGCCTGTAAAATGCCAGGGCGGTATAGGAACCCCACAAGTGACCCCATTTTAGAAAAAAAGACACCCCAAGGTATTCTGTTAGGTGTATGACGAGTTCATAGAAGATTTTATTTTTTGTCAAAAGTTAGCGGAAATTGATTTTTATTGTTTTTTTTCACAAAGTGTCATTTTTCACTAACTTGTGACAAAAAATAAAATCTTCTATGAACTCGCCATACACCTAACGGAATACCTTGGGGTGTCTTCTTTCTAAAATGGGGTCACTTGTGGGGTTCCTATACTGCCCTTGCATTTTAGGGGCCCTAAACCGCGAGGAGTAGTCTAGAAAACAAATGCCTCAAAATGACCTGTGAATAGGACGTTGGGCCCCTTAGCGCACCTAGGCTGCAAAAAAGTGTCACACATGTGGTACCGCCGTATTCAGGAAAAGTAGTATAATGTGTTTTGGGGTGTATTTTTACACATACCCATGCTGGGTGGGAGAAATTTCTATGTAAATGGACAATTGTGTGTAAAAAATTAAAACAATTGTCATTTACAGAGATATTTCTCCCACTTAGCATGGGTATGTGTAAAAATACACCCCAAAACGCATTATACTACTTCTCCTGAGTACGGAGGTACCACATGTGTGGCACTTTTTTTTATACCCTAAGTATGCTAAGGGGCCCAAAGTCCAATGAGTACCTTTAGGATTTCGCAGGTCATTTTGCGACATTTGGTTTCAAGACTACTCCTCACGGTTTAGGGCCCCTAAAATACCAGGGCAGTATAGGAACCCCACAAATGACCCCATTCTAGAAAGAAGACACCCAAAGGTATTCCGTACGGAGTATGGTGAGTTCATAGAAGATTTTATTTTTTGTCACAAGTTAGCGGAAAATGACACTTTGTGAAAAAAAACAATTAAAATCAATTTCCGCTAACTTGTGACAAAAAAATAAAAACTTCTATGAACTCACCATACTCCTAACGGAATACCTTGGGGTGTCTTCTTTCTAAAATGGGGTCATTAGTGGGGTTCCTATACTGCCCTGGCATTTTAGGGGCCCTAAACCGTGAGGAGTAGTCTTGAAACAAAAATGACCTGTGAAATCCTAAAGGTACTCATTGGACTTTGGGCCCCTTAGTGCATTTAGGGTGCAAAAAAGTGCCACACGTGGTATCGCCGTACTCGGGAGAAGTAGTATAATGTGTTTTGAGGTGTATTTTTACACATACCCATGCTGGGTGGGAGAAATACTTCTACGGCAATACCACATGTGTGGCACTTTGTTGCAGCCTAACTGCGCTAAGGGGTCCAAAGTCCAAAGAGCACCTTAAGGCTTTACAGGGGTGCTTACAATTTAGCACCCCCCAAAATGTCAGGACAGTAAACACACCACACAAATGACCCCATTTTGGAAAGTAGACCCTTCAAGGTATTCAGAGAGGGGCATGGTGAGTCCGTGGCAGATTTCATTTTTTTTTTGTCGCAAGTTAGAAGAAATGGAAACTTTTTTTTTTTTTTTTTTCTCACAAAGTGTCATTTTCCGCTTACTTGTGACAAAAAATAATATCTTCTATGAACTCACTATGCCTCTCAGTGAATACTTTGGGATGTCTTCTTTCCAAAATGGGGTAATTTGGGGGGTATTTATACTATCCTGGAATTCTAGCACCTCATGAAACATGACAGGGGGTCAGAAAAGTCATAGATGTTTGAAAATGAGAAAATTCACTTTTTGCACCATAGTTTGTAAACGCTATAACTTTTACCCAAACCAATAAATATACACTGAATGGGTTTTTTTTTATCAAAAACATGTTTGTCCACATTTTTCGCGCTGCATGTATACAGAAATTTTACTTTATTTGAAAAATGTCAGCACAGAAAGTTAAAAAAATCATTTTTTTGCCAAAATTCATGTCTTTTTTGATGAATATAATAAAAAGTAAAAATCGCAGGAGCAATCAAATAGCACCAAAAGAAAGCTTTATTAGTGACAAGAAAAGGAGCCAAAATTCATTTAGGTGGTAGGTTGTATGAGCGAGCAATAAACCGTGAAAGCTGCAGTGGTCTGAATGGAAAAAAGGGTCCTCAAGTGGTTAAATCAGCAGTGACCCGTCTGTGATGCTCTCCATTTCCAGCCCTTTACATAAAATATAGTTTTGGTACGGACTCTCTCTTTAGTGAGAGAGGAAGACGCAGGCACAGTTTACAGCTCAGAGCTATATAAATAGTTGGACGCAGGTTCACTTTACGTTACATAATCACAAGATTGTGTCAGGTGAAACACAACTGGGGTCCCTCAACATTGTGTGTGTTCTTATTAAAACTGGAAAATGCTTTCTTGGTTTGTCGTTGATCTTTGATACTGAGAATGTACAGTAAAAAATTGTATGACAGTTATGTTTTAGAAATATCCTTAAGAGAGAGTATGTAAGCACTGTGGCTAGCTAGAGAGTGACCCTGCAGTTGGGGATGGGCAGGGGTTGTTTATGAATACATTTTGAAAAATTCAATATGTTTTTACTGTTAAAAAAAGAAAGTTACCCTAAAGTTTGAAAGTTTAGTTCAGATCTTACAATGATACTTGGATTACTTTTATCTGCATTTTTCACTTGCATTGCCACAGCTTATACAAGTCTGCTCATCCCTTGTACCATAGACATCTCGTGCTGCAACCAAACATTCTTCCTGTAATTTACCCGAGACTTGTGTGCATCCACTAAAAATAAGTTTTCATATTTATCAACCATGATCTGAGCAGGCATTATTGGTGCTACGGATCGATAAGGAATGATAGATTTACTGATTGTTCCGTCGATACGTTTTTCAGATGGATTCCTCTGCCAATTATTGGGTTGGTAAAGTTTTCCTTGCTGTTTGTATGCTCGACCAATCACCTATATCGGATCAGCCAATCGTTTGTAAAACTGGATCATTAATAGGCACCTTTACAATCCAAAGAACCTCAGTTTATGTCACAATAAGGACTATAGTCTCTGGTGTCATTGATTGTTATAAGTAGTTTACTGGTTAATAAATACCTGAAAAAATGAAAACTAAATTGGATATTACCATCTATAAATAGCTTTTATAGCTTATGGTGATTAGATAATGAGCCAAAGTTAAAAAGTAAAACTGTAGCAGACCCATGAACCATTGAACTCACTACCTGTCCACACAAATCAATCATTATCTTAATGTTAACATTTTGGGGACAGTTTTACCTGCCTAGACTCATTAACTTTAGCTTGAATGTACTGATATTTTAAAGCTAACCAATAAATGTTGCTCAGTGCAAGTGCAAATGGTGACACTGGACACGTGTGTGGAAACGTTGGCCTTACAGCTTGTGTAAACTCTGACAAAATTATCACTGCTAGGGATTTCCACCATGCTGTATAAAAAAGTGGCAGATCTTTCCTTCCTCTTACATGTACATAATTTTCTTAAGAAAACAGAGCTGATCGTTTAGGAAAGTAGTGAAGAGGAAAGAAGCCTAAACCCCTGTGTTGGACAGAGGGAGCGATCTTGACAATACTGCGCAAGTCTGTGTAGTTGTCATCAGATGGTGCTGCTCTCTTGGGTGCCACTCTAGGTGGTATATCATCTGCAGTAGACAGTGGGATGTGGGGGATGGGTTGAAAAACAAGGGGTGGGGTAGAGCGCACTCAGGTTGTCATTCAATAAAAATGGCCGGCCATGGAATATTCTCACCTGGATCTGTGGCTGACTGTCCCAAAATGGGTGGCCAGCAGAAAGGCTTTGTCCCATTTGGACCGGGGACCAAGTCTTGGCAGAAGACCTCCTCCACAAGGCGTGCAGACGACGGCCTCCTTCAGAGCTGTAGTAGCAGGCCTCTGCTCTGGTATATTTTCCACCTAGCCTAAGTGCTGTGATGCCGCTATAGGGGGCTGCACTGTCAGGCAGCCATGGGTGGGTTAAGAAATTTGGGTTTAAGC
This sequence comes from Hyperolius riggenbachi, assembly GCF_040937935.1. Taxonomy (NCBI): domain Eukaryota; kingdom Metazoa; phylum Chordata; class Amphibia; order Anura; family Hyperoliidae; genus Hyperolius; species Hyperolius riggenbachi. The sequence continues at coordinate 316,962,981 of NC_090649.1, read as the reverse complement.
AATTTGCCAGTGCAAGTGTACGCAAGTAGGAAATAGACGGCAGCTGCAATATGAATCAAAAGTAAAAACGTTTATTGTAGCTAAACAACGCGTTTCAGAGGGCTCAACCCTCTTTCATCAGGTTAAAAACTATTTGAGCCCTCTGTGTGCTGAAACCGATTCCATTTGTGTGGTCCGGCCACTAGGGGGCGTGTGACAGAGACCCCACTTTATCTATCCACATAATCTCACGTTTTTTGAGGAGAAGGACACAGACCTTGGATGCTGCTAGGCAGTAACTTTCAATATAGTATTGTGATTTCTGATTTGCATTTTATCATTATTTCCAAAGTCTCGAATTAAATCCAGATGTCGTCAGTATTTTTTTTTTTTTAGCTTCTTATAAAGGGACATGTGCTTGTGTGTGTGTGTACATGTGGCTGTCACTACAAGCGATCTCGTGATTTCGGAATCGCTAACTCCTGTGATTTTTAACACTATTCCTGAAGAAATCACGATTTACCGCTACAGCCCTTTTATGTGATCACTCCACAAATGCTGCTTGCAGCCATCTTGCGATTGCTCTGCATTTGCAACGCTGCGGTGGAACCACCCCCACAGGGTTTTGCTATAGCCAGCGATGGGCAAGTGCTACATGTATTGCTCTAGTGGGTCTCGGCCTCCACGGTGTGTGTACTTTGATGTATAAGCTATAAACCATAGTTCTACAGCACTAAAACTAGTATTTTGGGAAGCTTCACTGGTTTTTCTCGCTGAACTTTGAACAGAGTGCCATCACAGGCAAATACCGTTTTTTTCTGAAATCCTGCAGAATATAGGCCTAACCATAAATGAGTGACTGGGCCAGATTCCCTGAGCTGCTCCAGGAATGCTGGAATCTCAGCAGTATGAACTCCTTGAACAGGTTGGTTGACTGCAGTGTAGCAGTCTTAAAAATCCTGCTGCAATGTAAATGTAGAGCTGCATTCCTCACATTCTTCAGTGTACAGACCAGTATGGGCTTTGTTTTTGTTTGTAAGGTAAATGACTGAAGCTATGTTTGCTACTGTTGTTATTATTCAGGTGTGCCTGTTCTACAAGCATGTCTATAAGCTAATAAATGAGCAATTCTGCACTGAGATCCTTAGCTTTCATGTCATTTCACTTAGTGTTTTAGCAGAAGTAACTCAAAGCATACCTAAAGTGGAAAAAAAGGTTAATCCCATCTATCAAGATTTGGGCAAACCCATCTGTCAGAGCACTTGCCTGGAGCTTGATCAATATGCAGAGCCACCTACTTCCCATCCTATCCTGGCTGCGAGCAACAAGAAACTAGCAATTTGCAGCTGGGAAAAACTACCTTAGGCCTCTTGCACACTACATGTGATTCCTATTTTTTTATACGATCCGATTTTTGATTCCGATTAAAAAAAAGTACTGCATGCTGCTACGTTTTTTAATCGGAATCAAAAATCGGATCAGATAAAACATTTGGAATCGCATGTAGTGTGCAAGAGGCCTTAAAGTGACACTGCAGCGGAAAAAAACTCATGATCTAATGAATTGTATGTGTAGTATTAGTTGCAAAGTAGCAAAGAAAAGAATCTCATAATTTTATTTTCAGTTATAAAGCTGTTTTTCTATAACATTGCATCATTCTCTAATATTTGCAGTTTACAAATTACACTCTGTATTTTAAATGATGAAACAGAGCAGAGCTAATGACCCTCTTAACTTCCTGGCAGAAAAACCTTAAATGAGCAAGAAACAGTGAGAGACAGGTTAAAGAGAATATGTACTGTGAAAATCTTACACAAATAAAAGTACCAGCCTGTTTGTAGTCTTCTCCTAGCCCCCTCTGTGACATTTTCGCTGCTCCTGCTGCTTTCTTGATGATAAAATCACAGTTTTATTCATTGTTTTTGTAAACTATGAAGATCGCCACCAAACAGGAAATACATCATCAAAGCAGGTGCCTGTTTGCAGAGGCTCCTCTCAAACATGGCTTCACTGCTGTAATATTTCTTCCACTTGTTGCCTTGGCTGCTTGTCTGGGCTTTGAACTGATCTTTCTGCACTCACAGCTGTTCACAAGGTCACAGACAGGCTGGCTGTGAGCAGAGACACTGGCTGTGACTAATAAACAAAGCACACACACAGAGCCTGCAGGGGGCGTGGGGGAGGTGTGCATAACTTCTCCCTATCACAGCATATTCCTCTCTGGGCTGACAAGGCTCGACAAAGGAAAGAAGATTAGATATAATACAGAGACAGTGCAACTAGAAAAGGCTGCAGTAAGCCAGACCCACATTAGAACAGGTATAGGAACTTATAGAATAGAAGAAATAAGGCTGAAAATGTTGTTACAGAGTCTCTTTAAGATAAGTGCTTCAGAAAATAGCATAGCTCTCTGACTAAATTAGTCAGAGAGCTCAGAGAAGCTCTTGAAGTTTCTTAATTCTTCCTGTATTGTAAACAATATGAGACTCCTATCTGTGCTGCTAATTTTCTCTTTCTTAGCTGTACTACATATACAAATCATTATATCATGTTGATTTTCACTTCAGATTTCCTTTAAATATGCAACACAGGTGATGGTCCAGAAAGTTCTCAGAATTCCTTCTACGGGTGATCTGGGGAACTGCATAGTTCCCAGCAAAGAGTAGATATCTGCTGGTGGACTGCAGAAGCTCACACAAGTGTTCATCAGTGCTGCCGCCAGCAGGATACAAAAGGCACAGGTCATGTCTTTAGTAAGAAGAGAGACATCTGCTGGTGTGCAGCGGTGGTCCACACAAAAGTTCCTTAGTGCTCCCACTAGCAGGGTACCAAACGCTGCCTGAGTTTCTCGAGTGGGTAATGGCAGTCCTGGTTAACTGATGCTGCATCACTGTGACATATGTAAATACTTTGTTTTAACAAGGAAATGCTTTTCTTTGCAGGAAGCTGGTACAAAACGTGAATCAGATGAAATATTGATTTTGTTATTAATTGCCAGGAGTTTGGCTTTATTGCAGGGGAATAGTTACATTTTATGACATAAGAAATTATTTGATACACAATACCTTCATTACTGTCCCTACATGCCTTTTACATTTGCACCACTCAGAAACCACAATGTAGGAAGGTGAAGGACAAGGAATGATGATTGGGCTGGGTGGACCTATCCACAATTCTAAGTGCTGATTTGTTGTTATGTTTAAACAGCTCTAGTGTACTGGTAGGAGGAATACCAAGGAGACATTTACTTATTACATAAATAAAATGTAATAGGAGACAAGAACTTTGATCTAAACATAAACCTCTTTGGCTTCAAATAACACAGTAGTTCTATTTAAAGATAAACAATATCTACTGGCTATTTTGATTGAGTTTTTAAAACTGGAACTCAACTAACTTGGTGTCCAAACCCAGCCACAAATACCGTGCTGTGTGTTCATTGTGCTTTGAAGATAGTTGTCGTGTTTTTCTTGTTACATGACAACAGCCTCCCATTAATTGCTTCCTATCCAAATAGCTTGTGTTGTATTTTAAACAGAACGTGCTACAGTTTTTCCACCTGTAGGATAAGCAGAGCTGGCTGCAGTAGCAGTTTGTTTAATGTAATGACTTGTCTGTAGGAAATGCTTCATTGGAGATGGACCAGCTGCACTGCGCTCAACACACATCTGAGCCTTGATATCATCCGCATCTGTGTGCTGTTTGTGTCCTGTTCTCTGCAGAACTGGCACTTCTCCACTGAAACCTATTATGGAGACAATGGCCTGATTTACAAAGTTATCAATGATGTCCTGCAACCCACTAGCAAATAGGTGGAGATAATACTTTTTAACATTGAATTTTGTGTTGAAAAATATTACAAAACATCCCGCTAAGTCAAATACATTTTATACAAAGTTGCAAGACACCTCCCCCAAGCCTTTTTATCCTCTAAATCAGTGGTTCTCAAACTAAGGCCCGTGGGCCGAATGCGCCCCCCCCAATGCTTTTTCACTCGCCCCCAAACACAAAATGTATAACTTATAGATGTGGCACACTGCACCTTTAAATATCAGCAGCCCGCATATAGAATAGCAGTGCTGGCACCACCCATCCACATACTGTAGAAGCCAGCAAGCAGTCATTCACTGGCTTCCAATCCAATTCTGCATCAGGTGACACTGTTATCCAACTGGATGGCAGGTTGTCACCTGGTTATGCTCCATTGTCTGGTGCACAAAGATGTTCTCCGGGCGCTGCATGACTGAAGGGCTGCTGCTGGAAGTTCTCCTGTGTGCATGATTGGGGGGGAATCAATACCCAGATTCCATGTAATGTTTTTTAACATCATTTTATGTATGTTCCGGCCCCCCAGCAGTCTGAAGTATGTTGACCCAGCCCTTGACAGAAAAAGTTTGGAGGCCCCTGCTTTAAATCAACAGTGTAGGATGTGTCTGGATGGCCACAATTAAAGGGACCCTGAGCAGAGGCATACAATTAAAATCTGGACTTACCTGGGGCTTCCTTCAGCCTCCGTAGCCTGTGAGGTCCCCCTTGTCCCTTTCCTGGTCCCACTGGCAGCTCCAGTAATCCAGTGACTTAGGCTGAAGTCGCCCGTGCGTGCACCCAGGGCATCATCACACCAGTCGCTGTAAGCGGCCTGCGCATGCATGGTTCTCTAAAGACTGAACCGCACATGGGCTGAACCGGAGCCACCAGCGGGACCGCGGAAGGGACCCAGAGGAAGACCTCGCGGGCTATAGGGGGCTGGAGTTAGCTAGCCCCAGGTAAGTCCAGATTTAAATTTTATGCCTCTGCTCAAGATCCCTTAAAGGTTCCCATTAATGGTACAATTTTGCACTGTATATGGACAAAATCGTTGTGAAATTATTCTTAAATCCACTAATTTGAAGAATTATATCAATCCAAATGTTGGATTTTACGATTTTATCTAAAGTGAAAAAGTGCTTAAATCGAACTGTTTATGGGAACAATCAACAATTAACTAACATTAGAGTTATTTGTTCTTAAATTACCTTAAAGAGGAGCTGTTAGGTATAAGGTCTCAGAGAAAAAAAACACATATATCAGTAGCTAAAGATTGGCTGTACTTACATTACATATGCATTTCACTGTCCACGTTTGGATTTCACAGAATTTTTATATAGTATTTGCAGAGAATGATGCTCCTGACAGCTCATGGCAGGTTCCATGTTTGTCTGTCTCCTATGAAGCCAAATGTGTCGTCATGTCCTGCCTGCTTCCTGATGATTCCACTCAGAAAAAATACAACACTACTGTGCAGTGAATATTAACCCTCCTGGCGGTTTGCTAAAAATCCGCCAGGGGGCAGCAAATCTTTTTATTTTTTTATTTTTTTTTCATGTAGCGAGACAAAGTCTCGCTCAGGAGATCCCGTTCGAAGAACGGGATCTCCTGGAGGGCTTCCCCCGTCGCCATGGCGACGGGGCGGGATGACGTCATCGATGTCGTGACGTCAAAGGGGATTCCGATCCACCCCATAGAGCTGCCTGGCACTGATTGGCCAGGCAGCGCACGGGGTCTGGGGGGGGGGCGGCTGCGGCGCGACGGATAGCGGCGGATCGGCGGGTAGCGGCGGCGATCGGGCACTGCACGCAGCTAGCAAAGTGCTAGCTGCGTGCAGCAAAAAAAATTATGCAAATCGTCCCAGCGGGGCCTGAGCGGTGCCTTCCGGCGGCATACCCCCGAGCTCAGCTCGGGCTTACCGCCAGGAAGGTTAATTAGCCATGTGGCTAGGAACAATAGCGGACTCATGCAGTATACTCTGCCCTGTGATTTTTCAGTGCTGTGAGCTGGACTGCGTTACAAGCTGTTGTAACACGAGCCTGTAACTTCTCACTAGCAGCAGAGGGGAGGACCCAAGGTGGGAAGAAGCAGCCCCAGAATGCTTTGCAGTATGGTATGCGGCCTCTCGGCCTCTTAGGAGCTTGGGAATAACAGCTTTGCTGTTCAGCACACATCAAAAGTAAGAGAGATTTTTAACTTCAGTATTGCCTTTTTGGCTTCCTTCTAAACTGTTTAACACAGGAGAATAGAGGTTTAAATTAGCTTTTGCAGCCTGACAGTTACTCTTTAATGTGAAATTTTAATTATTAACATAATGCAGGGCATGTAGTTAAAAATAAAGTAATAGTAGAAGGTAATGTGACCAAATGATTTTTGTTTTTTGAAAGGCATAGGTTAGGTGTGTGTATATATGACCGCAATACCTTCAAGAATGTATTTAAAATTGAACCATTTGTAGGAACAATTGATAATTAACAGCAAATCTGATCAAAAGATTGCATCTTAGGAAATTATTTTCTAACAGCCTTTAAACATTTGGGATTAGGGGAAAGACAAAACCAGCACTGGGCTTGCAAATGCACATGTTCCTCCAAACATGCCGGGGGGGGGGGGGGGGGGGGGGGGGGGGGGGGGGGGGGGGGGGGGGGAGGGGGGGTTGGGGGTTATGGTGCTGTTTTGGGCAACTAATTATCTACTAAAAAGGGGGTCTTCTCTCGCCCTTTACCTATTTACTCAAAGGCTTGAAGGCTAAAGAAAAAATTGTAAAAAGAATGGTTAATGATGAAAGACTCACACACCTCATTTCAGAAATATTTTTTTAAATCCAACTTTGTAATCTGTGGTTGTTTAGAAGCACGTTTTTGCCAGGAATCGCACTGCTCCTGATATGCAGTGAACTACAGGAATATTTGGGGTCTTTGCGCATTGCATCTGCTTTTGCATGGTCAAGATACAGTATGATCACATCCTAACAGAAAATCACAAGCACAGAGACGCTTTAGGCAGATCACAATTTGCAGTCGTTAGACTTAGTAAATTAACCTTAAAGGGTACCTGTAGTCAGGAACAAAGTTACTTACCTCTGTAGGGTGAAGTCTATGGATGGTCCATAGACTTCGCTGATCTTCTTTGGCCCCTCAGTTCCTGTGCTGGGACCCTTTTTTAAAAATTCAACATTAAAGCTGAATATTGCTTGTAGTCACATGCCCCTCTGTGTAAAAGCGTGGCTGTACTTTGTAGGCACAAAGTACGACCTGTGCAGTAACATGGCGATGCTTGTGCGCAACTTTTTCTCCATGCACGAGCTGCTCTGTGCATAAAGCTGAATACTCACCAGCTGACAGGTCTAGCAACGTTCCCTTGACTAGGAGTGTTCAGCGACTCCTCTTTCTGCTCGTGACATTATACGATGGCACCTGATGGCCGCAAACGGGAAGTCAATCGATCATGGTACTTTGCACGGAGTTGTCAAGGATCTTAAAGATCCAATCCGCTGTGCCGGTTGTTATCGTTGCGCATCACTAAACGTTGTTTGCGTGATCACGCACCTGTATCCACATTGCAAGATTGCAGAAACAACTGCCTGTTGCTCAAAAAAATCTCCGGCTATTGGAAGAATCGTCAAGAAAATCATGTGGTGCGTACAGGTCTTTACACTAAATCAGAGTGTGTTAGCGGCAATGAAAACAACATACCATTTATTGTCACATTTCAAATGTAAACCAATACACAATACTGACTATGTTGTTGGCCTAAAACATGAGCAGTAGAAGGTGTCCCTTTTATCGATCAGATATTTGAGTAGCACAAGGGAAATTAGCATTTGTCGTGTGAAGCAAAGTTTGGTGATTTTACTATCGGGGATATATTAAATAAAGCTGATAAATACAGCCTGGGACAAGGAATTTCACAAGAGTAATTACTCCCTTGCAGTAATAATACTGAAGACATAAAGCAGATGTTGAAACCCGAGGATTCCAAAGGCCATAGAAAAATATTTAAATGTTAATATTTATCCTATGCCAGAATCTTTTCTAAAAATGACATATAATGTTTGACAGCTTTAAGTGTGTATGATAACTGTTAACTGCTTTTAGAGGCATTTGGCAAGTTATGGAAGACAAATGCATTAGTTCACGATTTTAAAGATTATTATATTATTACGTTAAAGCCCTAGTTCAGCTTCCCTCGTAAATAATCCGTATGATAGTAAATTTGGATTCGATTGCAATACGTCTGTAGTTATGCATCAAGTACCTATGTGGTTTCTAGTCGGCTGTATCCAGTAGCTCCTCATTGCCAGAGAAGTGAGAACTCCTTCCCCAGGGTAGAGCAGATCACCTGATCCGGCCTACCTTCTCCTACTGCATTCTTTGTAGCCAGCATTGCAACTACAGTTCATTCATTCTCACTGTGTAATAAAGCATTTAACTCTTCTTACACCCTCTTCAGCATTTTTATAAAAGTCATGTGTACTATTATGCCAGTCGCTACACACTTTAGTTCCAACAGAAACTGCTTAAATGATCTTCGTGTCGCTGCCCTAAAAGGTGGCTTCAAATCGTCTAAAGAAAGTTTAATAGCAGAGACAACATTTATAAATCGATTCAAAGCTGTGGACAAAGGCTTGAATAAAGACAACATTTTTTTTATATTAGTATGAGGTTGATGATATTTAATGCCATAACTCTCTCTCAGCCTAGACGAATGAAATTTATGATGCCAAATCTAGGTGTGTCTAATAGTCCAGAGCGTCTTCTAGTCTGAAAAATATGGTAGATATAGGAACTGAACCGTGTTCTTTACTTCATGGGATAGGCATTGTAATTGTGCATGATAAATAGAAGGATACAGCTCTTGGTAGAAAATGGAAGCTGCTAAAGTATAAAAGACCCTTCAGAAATATGAGCATCTAACCCCCCCCCCCCCACACACACACACACACACACACACTTACCACAAGAGATCCGATCTGTGTCATGTTCATTGGTTCCCCTCTCAACAACTTGCAACATCGGATTCTGGGTCCTACCAGAAAGCAGACTGGCATCTCTGCATTCCGTACTGAACTTTGTGGCCCGTGTTATCCACCTCTCCTCCAACTCCTCCAATGCTTCCCCTCTCTGCCAATTCTTAATTGGCTGCCAATCACCCAATGGAACCAGTTAAAACTCCTATCCATGTAAAACAAAGTTACCCTTAAAAGGTAATTTAAGCGTAAAAAATGAAGGAGTTTAACTTACCTGGGGCTTCTTGCAGCTTCCTGAAGTCAACCTGTGCCATCCTTCTGAATCCCTCAGGCCAGCAGTGGGGACTCCTGCAAAGCTGGCCGTTCACCACCAGTTGTCGGTTACTGCGTCAATCTGCGTCAACCACGCACACCCTGATCACGCTCCCGCGGCCAGGAGCGCTCTGCGCATGCACAGTAGCAATTTTTGCTTACTGCACAGTACACCTCCCAGCCAGCATTGGGAGTGTGGTGAGGAGGTGCGTGGCCAGTCAGCTATGCGGGGGTTGCAGATGCTGACCGTAGGGATTTAGGACGGTACAGGATGACTCCAGGGGGCCGCAAGAAGTCCCAGGTACTAGGCTTGAACAATTTATCGTTTTGCAATTGAAATTGCGATTTCGGAAACAACAATCTTGAGATCGTCAGAGCGGCGGCTTTTGAAGATATCCCCCCGGGCAGCTCAGTCCTTGTCCTGCTGGGCACAGCTCGCCGCTCCGTGCACAGTAGCGAGTGGTGGCTCAGTGGTTCACGTAGTTTTTATTAATTTGTCTCATGCATCTGGGTGCCCCTTGCTTATCTGTCATTCACCATCTCCTTCCCTTTTCATAGCAGGTCTGTACTGCACTCCTTCACAGAGCTGCCATCCGGAGTAATCACCACATTTCCATTTATGAGAAGATAAGAATAAGAAATCCCTTTTGTTTTCTTAGTAATCTGATTAGTGCAATACCATAGTACGCAAAACACCCCACCTTCCCTAGAATTTGGGATTCCCTCCCCACAGGCTGCTTTTGTGCATTGCAATTGCCAATAACCTGACACCTTCCCTCCCCCATGAGCATCGCTGTAATCTGCAGGAATTATCTGCACTGATGTGGCAAGAAAGTTTCCAGATTTCCTGTCATGTGCTGGATGCCAATTAAGAATGATTCCTGATACAGCCAGAGGATGAGGGGTCCCAGCAACACACTACAGATCCTGGCCCATCGCAGCCAGATACCAGCAGCTGGAGGGGTCCCAGCAACACAGCTTACACCTGTGTATTGCTGGAAGAATGCAGGCGGTCTCATTTGGGTAGTGCTGCAGGGATGCAGGCGGTCCCAACTGTGTAGTGCTGCAAGGATGCAGGTGGTCCCAACTGTGTAGTGCTGCAGGGATGCAGGCGGTCCCAACTGTGTAGTGCTGCAGAGATGCAGGCGGTCCCAACTGTGTAGTGCTGCAGGGATGCAGGCGGTCCCAACTGTGTAGTGCTGCAGGGATGCAGGCGGTCCCAACTGTGTAGTGGTGCCGGGATGTAGGCCGGTCCCAACTGTGTAGTGCTGCAGGGATGCAGGTGGTCCCAACTGTGTAGTGCTGCAGGGATGCAGGCGGTCCCAACTGTGTAGTGCTGCAGGGATGCAGGCGGTCCCAACTGTGTAGTGCAGCAGGGATGCAGGCAGTCCCATTTGTGTAGTGGTGCAGGGATGCAGGCTGTCCCAACTGTGTAGTGCTGCAGGGATGCAGGCGGTCCCAATTGTGTAGTGGTGCAAGGATGCAGGCGGTCCCAACTGTGTAGTGCTGCAGAGATGCAGGTGGTCCCAACTGTGTAGTGCTGCAGGGATGCAGGCGGTCCCAATTGTGTAGTGCTGCAGGGATGCAGGAGCTCTCACCTGTATGGTGCTTGAAGGATGCAGGAGCTCTAACCTGTGTAGTGCTGCAGGAGTGCAGGAGCTCTCATCACATATGTAGTGCTGCAGGCCTACGGAGTCTCAGGGAGCTAAGGAAGGACTCTAAGTTGCTGCCTTAAGTTTTCATCATTGCATTTATGCATTAGACTAATAGCTATTTGTTTTGGTAAATTCACAATGCACTGCAGTAACATTTACAAACATGACAGAAAATGACATCATAGTATGAATGTGATAGTATGATGTCATTTTCTGTTGATGCATGCTTCTAAATGTTACTGTACACTGTGAATGTAGTGCTAAATCTTGATTTAAAGAAAATCGTGAATCAAATCGAAATCGCAATTTCTGACAGAAATCAAGCAATTCAATCTTTTCCTAAAATCGTTCAGGCCTACCAGGTAAGTTAAACTTCTTTTTTTTTCAATTTCAAACTTTTTATTGAGTTTTAACAAAGGAAAGAACAGTACATGATATGCAGTGCTAGGCAAGGTATTCATTTGGGCAACTTCTCATGACTCACAGCAAACAAGAAATTTGTCTGTCACGACATCACCTAAGATAAAGAAGGCATGAGAGGTTATCACATTTTGTGGGACCTAAGGTCCCTTTCATAGTAGCGCAAGGAAATCAGGGCTCCAGAACGAGCTCCGTTCCCTGCCTCTGAGTGCCTTGTCTAGCAGAAATCTATGACCCCCACTTACCTACCAGGCTGTGGGGATTGGTTAAGGAGAGAGACCCCCCTGTGGTGGGGGGGAGAAGGGGGAGGAGAAAAATAAAGGGAGGAAAAGAAGAGAGAGAATAGAGGGAAAGGGGAGGGATAGAGGAGGTGAGCCCCTCCTGTGCAAAGAATTATGAAGCAGGTCTGCTTGGCTTAAAAATCTACGTTGTTCAGTTGTTTCCAGTTATAGACAGGTATGCCCTCCAAGGGCCCCAAATTGTGTCCACTCTGGGCTGCCTGTCCAGGAGAGTTCCCGCTAATTGTTCTTGGGTCATAATGCAAGTGATTCTGTTTTTTACTTCCTCGAAAGGGACAAGTTGCTTTTTCCAGGCTCTGGCAATGGTTTGTTTTGCTGCTACAAAGATAAATTGAAGGAGAGCCTCCTGATTTTTATTTAGGGAGCCTGTGCGGAAATGCAGCAATGCTGACCACGGGTCTCTACGTAATTGGGTGTGAAACACCGCTTGTATAAGGCGGTAAACTTTGGACCAAAAGCGAGACAACATTGAACAGGACCAAAAGGTGTGCAGCATGTCTCCCCTGGACTGGCAGCCCCTGAAACACAACCCGTCCCCTCCAACGTGTGCCAATCTAGATGGCACCCAGTACCATCTCATCATTACTTTGAGGGAGGCTTCTATTAAGCCTAGGTTTATAGAGAGGTGAAAAAGGCTATTCCATGCGTGTGACCATTCTTCTATGGGTCTAGAATTCTTCAGGTCAAGCTCCCAACCCTTGACATACCCGTGAACAAAGGTGGGGGCTGGACTTATTGAATTTAAATATAGCTTGCTTATTAGCCCATTCCCCTTGGTGTCGTGTAAACAAACATTTTCAAACAGTGATAGAGATACGTCTGCGTTTGAGGTGTTTTTTAACAGTGAATTGATCCAGTGCCTTAGCTGTAGGAACCGGAAGTATTCTGACCCTGGGATCTGGAATTTTTCCCTTAGGAAGTCCCAGCTGACGGCCTTTGAGTCTTTTATCAAGTGGTAGACTATTAGTAGATTTTTAGTGGTCCACCAGCGAAATGCTGCTGGATCGTCGTGTGCTGGGGGGAAGAGGGGATTGTCGGTAATAGGCAATAATGGAAGGAATGGGGATATCCATTTCCGGGTATATTTAGAAGAGTCCCATACCCTCAAACAGTGTGTAAAGATACAACTTAACAAGGTAGGCCGAGATTTAGGTGGAAGCCAAATTGGGGATTGCACCGATAGGGGAGCCGCCAAAGCTATATCAAAATATGTCCATTGCGGCATCTCTGGACCTCTGTACAATCCAACCATTGGAGCGATTTGTGAGGCTTGGTAGTATGCATGCAAGTCTGGAAAGCCTAAGCCCCCTGAGTGTTTAGGTAGGTATAGGGTGGCTTTAGCTACTCTCGGTCTGGAGTTGCCCCAAATAAATTTGTTGATTTTAAGCTGAAACAATCTAAGAAAGTGTGGGGGAACCCAGATCGGGAGCAGTCTGAAATGATATAGAATTTTGGGCAGTAACGTCATTTTAACAGAATGCACACGACCAAGCCAGGACAAGTGCATCTCAGACCAATTGGAGATATATTGGGTGATTTGTTTGGATAGTGTATAGTAGTTTGCCTGAAAGAGGGAACTATATCTTGAAGTTAATTTGATTCCTAGATAAGAGATCTGGTTATTGACTGTCTGAAAGGGGACATTATTGGTCAATTCCATCCATTCTGGCTGGGCTAAAGTTATATTCATAAGGGAGGATTTATTTGGGTTAATAGTCAGGCCAGACACCCGTGCAAACTCGTCCACTATCTCCATCAAGGCCGGGATAGAGGATTGTGGGTTTGACAGAAACACTAGCAAGTCATCCGCAAACAGATTAAGCTTATGTTGAGTTCCTGCTATTTGGAAACCTTGGACTCTATCTGCGTCTCTGATGATACAGGCTAGAGGTTCCATAGCTATAATGAATAAGATTGGTGAAAGAGGACACCCCTGGCGGGTGCCTCTCTCAATTGCAAAGCTGGGGGATAGGTATCCTGCATAATTAATTTTTGCTGTTGGGGAGGAATAGAGCGCTTGTAGCCAAGCTATAAAGGAGGACCCAAACCCCCAGTGCTGTAATACAAAATACAGATATTCCCATGAGAGCGTATCGAACGCCTTGTAAATGTCTAAGCTTACACAAACACCCGGAATTTTCCTATAGTGCAGGCTCTCGAATACTTGGATTGCTCTGTAGACTGCGTCTGGGGCTTGGCGCCCCGGGACGAAGCCCACTTGGTCCTTGTGGATCAGTTGGGGGAGAAACTGGTTAATCCGGGTAGCTAAAATCTTGCTTAATAGTTTAATGTCCACATTGAGCAGTGAGATAGGGCGAAAATTGACTACTTCTATGGGCTCTATATCTGTTTTTGGTAGCATGGCTATGTTAGCTTGAAGGGTATCTTGGCCTGGGGGTTTGTTTTTGTTGTATTCATTAAACATTTGGGATAGGAGAGGGGCTACTAAGGGACCAAATTTCTTATAAAAGAGAGGGGAGTAGCCGTCTGGGCCTGGGGATTTTGAAGTTTTTAATGTTTTTATGGCCGCTAGAACTTCCTCGGACGTGATTTCAGCGTTTAAATATTCTATATCTGCCGCTTGGGGGGATGGGAGATGTACTGAGGCGAAAAATGTTTCAAGATGGGCTCTGTCAATTGCTTTTTCTGACTTGTATAGCTTCTGCAAAAAGTTGTGGAAATATTGGACTATTCTGCACGGGTTTGTGGTAGAGGGATGAGATTGATCTTTTATTCGCAGTGTGGGTGGCTTGTATCTACGATTTTTCAATCGGTTTGCTAACAGGGTATGAGGCTTATTGGCCCATCTGTAATAGAAGTTCTTCTGCCACCGAAGTTGTTTTTCAACTTCGTCACTAAGTAATATGTCTAGTTGGGACCGTAGCCTATCTCTAGAAAGTCTGGAAGAGGTAGTTGGGGAGTTCTTCCAGGCCCGTTCAGCTTCTTCAAACTGTTTAGTCAGATCTGAGATTTTTTGGGATTTCTGTTTTTTAAGGTAGGAGGCGTAACTAATTATTCTCCCTCTAACTGTAGCTTTCAAAGCTTCCCACAGAGATACTGTGGAGGTGACAGAGCCTCTATTGGTTTCCAAATACTCAGTAAGGAATGTGTGTATTTTCCCCAGGCACTCTTGTTTGGTGAGCAGGGAGTCATTGAGTCGCCACTTGAAGTCCCTGCCTCTTGGAATCAGGGAAGACAGTTGAATTTGCACAGGGTCGTGGTCCGACCAAGTGACTGAAAGGATTTTAGCTGTGGTAACATTATCTAGGTATGGGGCTTGCATGAAAAAATGGTCGATTCTGCAGAAGCTCCCATGAGGGTTTGAATAGAAAGTGTAGTCTCTTTTTACTGGGTTAAGTTCGCGCCAGACATCTAACAGGCCTCTACCTCTAAATAGGCGAGAAACTGTTTGCGCTTGAGTTCGAGTGTAGGGAAGGGGAGCTGCTGCAGAACCGGGTTTAGAGGCCCTGTCCATCTCGACATCCAAGGCCATGTTTGTATCTCCGCACATTATTATAATTCCCTCTCCATGTTGAGACACGACCTGAAGAAGGTGTGACAAAAAACGGTCTTGGAACTGGTTGGGGGCATAGTATGAAACTAAGGTGACCCTAGAGTCCTATAGAATCCCTTTTAGTAATAAATATCTCCCTGTAGGATCCGCGAGTGTGTAATCACATTTGAAGGGAAGGCCTCGCCTGAAAGCTATAAAGACACCACGGACCTTCTCTCTAGCACATGAGTGGAAAGCTAATGGAAAATGCCTACTTAAGTATGAGGGGTGGCTTGTTCTGGAGAACCTCGTCTCCTGTAAGCATATAATGTCTGTATGAATAGATTTATAGTAGTGGAATGCTTTGCCTCTCTTGTGAGGCGAGTTGAAGCCTTGGACATTGTGTGAAATTACTTTCAATAATGCGCTAGCCATATCCAGTGTCTAGAGAGAAGGCCCATGGGAGTGGCAACCCCGTGATCACATAGGTCCATTTGACCATAGGCAGTAAATACAGTTGCATGCACAGGGAGGGCTCAGGACAGGAGAAAGGGAGGGGAAAGGCGAGAAAAGAGAAATGAGAAAAGAAAAAGAGGACAGTTAAGAACCTAGAGTCGTTCCGCCATGCTTCCCCAATGCAGGGAGACACGGCGGAGTAATGGCCTAACTCAGCCCGGGTCTGGGCAAGTAAGACCAGGCTCGGTGCTGGCACACAAGCGAACAGTTTTTCGCTTGTCGGAGGGAAAATGGACCCGCCCCGGCTGCATGGCCGCTTAGACTTCAAATACGACAATAACACTATCCCACCGATATATGGCCGTGGGCCTTTGTACTAAAAGCTTTGCAACATAAACTGAAATAAAAATACAGCCCGCCAACCCGTTTAAACCTCCTATTGCCATAGCTATATCAATTGTAAGCGACTTACTCCAGAGGAGCATTAAACAGTGATAAGCGTAATTAACACAAAAGCATGTGAGAGACATAGGCATATTATACAAATGGAAGAGTAATTCCAGTTAGGGAATATAAGTGGTAGGGTGCGTTCTTGAGACTTCTAATCAAGCAATATGCCTTAGCGTTTGGAGGGCTGCTAAAAGCCGCAGATATACTGGAACAGGATTGTATTCAGCAAGAAAAGAAGATAAAAAAGCAAGAAACAAAAGAAAACTAGTTAGACCCATGAAGTACCAGTTCAGGTCCAGGGTCAGCATCGAGATAATGTCTGCATCAATTAGTGCGGGCAGTTAGTACGGGCAACTGCGCCTTCAAAAATCAGCAGCAGAAATAGCCAAAAAGGAAAAGAAACAATATGTCTCATCCAGGATCTGAGTGGGTGCTTGATGCTGAAGCTTCCTTGTCTCGGTGCTTGGGCTGGTGCTGGGGCCGGTGCTGGGACTTTGCTCTTTCCCACAGAGGCTGTGATCGGGGAGAACCGGAGCTACGAGGTGGGGAGGAAGCCGGCAGAGAGAGTTTTAGCCTTTCCAGCTTTCGTTGAGCTTCCTCTGGATTAGAGACCACGTGGACTCGGTTGTTGTATGAGAACATCATTTTGAAGGGAAATCCCCAGCTGTATTTTATATCATGTGCCTGGAGGATTCGGATATAGGGTTTCATCTCCCTCCGTCTTTGGATTGTAGCAGGTGCTAGGTCCGCGAAAATTTGGTAGCGGTGGCCCTGGAACTCCAGGTCCTCTTTTTCCCGCGCAGCTTTTAGAATGGTTTCTTTGGACCTGTAATACGTGAACTTGATAACAATGTCTCGGGGGAGGCCGTTGGGTTTAGCCGGGCCTAAGGCCCTGTGGATTCTGTCGAATTCTAATAGGCAAGCCGGGGACCAGCTCCTGGAACAGGGCGGTGGCTGTAGAGGTTAGATCGACTATGCTCTCTGGTAGGCCTCTTACTCGCAGGTTGCCTCTGCGGGCCCTATTTTCAAAATCTTCCATGCGTAAGTGTACGGCCTGGAGGTCTGTCTGAGTTGCCTCCTGTTCCTTCTCGTGTTCATCTAGCACGACATCGACATTGTCCATGCGGCGCTCTAGCTCGTTTGTTCTAGAGCCTAGGTCTCTTATCTCTTTAGAGAGGCGAGTGGCTAGCTTACTTGTGGCCTCCTCTAGCTCTCTCTGCAAAATCACCTGGAACATATCAAGAAGTGCCTGGTCCCTGGCTGTAAGCTGCTTAGGTGCTCTAGATCCTACCTCGCTCTGGCGACCTGTAGCCTGTGACACGCTAAGGCTAGTGGCCCTGCTTTTTCCGTCCGAATCGCTATCCGGGTGTTCCGGCTCTCTCTGCTGACTCTGCTGGCTGGAGCCGGGCGCCATCTTGGATCTCCGTGCGCGCGTCTCTTGTCGTGAGGACTCGGCGGAATCCTCCTCTTGTCGGTCTTTTTTGCCACCCATCTGTTACCGGGACACTGCGGAGTCTGTTAGGCTACTTTTGTGAGTGTGGGAGCGGTTGGAAATGCGCCAATGCAGCCGGGGAGTGCGGAGCTCGCTCAGAGAACGTCCATCACGAGCAGCCGCTAGCCACGCCCCCCAAACTTCTTTTTTTTTACGCTTAAGATTTCCTTTAAGCTCCCCCCTCCATACATTTCTTCATTATTTCCAGGTACCATCTCAATCTGAGCCTTTGCTTCCCCCATGAAACTCACTTTTCCTCTAGTCTGGTCACTTCCTTTCATTCAGGCATCTAGGACCTCTCACAAGTTTCATCTCTCCTGTGAAACTCTCTCCCACAGCATGTCCATCATGCTCCAAGCCTGGAAACCTTCAACTGCAACCTTAAAACACATCTCTTCAGCCAAGTTCATAATTTCAGGTTACTGCCTCATCCGCAAGCTCCCTTATACTCTTACCTAGTTTCTCCATTTATTAACTAACTTTGAATCCTACAGGAGAAAGTTGCTTTACAAATGTTTGTTATTGATAATAAAAAGAGCAAGCTTTTGGTATGTCATATGCATTTTTCTCAGCCTCCCATCCTGATATGTATAATATACTTAAAAGATTGTTCTTTAATCTTATGAGCTTGCTTATATACATGATCACGTTATGGAAACCTTTTTGCTTTTAATGATGGCCAACACAGTACTATACTTAACTGCTGCTTAACTCACAGTTGTGACATCGCTGAGAGCGGAAACTTCCATAAAGCTCCACCCCGGTACTGAGTCAAAGCAGTTTGGAGCTGAAAACATAAATAAAATTTGCATAGCTGTAAATTATGTGTAGTATGGATGTTTTGAGATGTAATGTAAAAGTGTATCCAGTGTCATGCTGTAGTGTTTTGGCTTACATCAGCTTTGGGCCTAGTGCAGCAGTGAGCACACAAACATAAGCAGAAGCAGCTGAGTGTAAAATAGAAAAAAACATACAGACACAGGAAACCAGCTGCAGTTAAAGAAACATTTGACGTCACCCTGCAGTAACTCATTGATGGAAAAAGGGAGTTGTAGACTGTGCAGGATATTTTGTGAAGTGAGAAAACATTGGCAGACAAAATGGAAAATATTGAATTTTTATTACTTGTTTAGAGTTACCACACACAAAAAAAATCATCTTTATGTGGTTAAAAAGTGTACTGAAACCACTATGAAACGTAAAAGTGAACATGTAAAACAAAATCCCAGCAATCCCATTGCCTCTGAGCAGGCTTTGTTTAGCTGCGGTCACTTAGCAGGACTTAGCATGTGGTTTTTAAATGTAAGCCTGGAACAGCTGCGAGAGTAATTGGAGGCGATTGCACTGATTCCTAGTTTTATTGTGTAATATATATTCATTTGGTTTACCGTATGTCACCACATATTCATTTTGCCACTAGTTGGCACTTTAACATCTTATTGATTTTTTTTTTACATTTAGAATATGTGTATAATTTACATGAAAATGTTTTTTGGGGGTTTATAACTAGAGATGGCCCGAACCTCCGATTTTGAGTTCGCGAACTTCCGCGAAAGTTCGGTTCGCGCGAACTTTCGCGAACCGCATTAGACTTCAATGGGGAGGCGAACTTTGAAAACTAGAAAAATTTATGCTGGCCAGAAAAGTGATGGAAAAGATGTTTCAAGGGGTCTAACATCTGGAGGGGGGGCATGGCGGAGTGGGATAGACGCCAAAAGTGCCGGGGAAAAATCTGGATTTGACGCAAAGCAGCGTTTTAAGGGCAGAAATCACAGTGAATGCTAAATTTCAGGCCTAAAGTGCTTTAAAACATCTTGCATGTGTATACATCAATCATGGAGTGTAATTAGAGTACTGCTTCACACTGACAGACCAAACTCACTGTGTAACGCACCGCAAACAGCTGTTTGTGTAGTGACGGCCGTGCTAGACTGGTGTGCATCACGGCCAGAGTGCAGGCCGTGGCGGTTTTCAAGCCCATATGGTCGCCGGGCTGTGGTAGCTCAATGATAGAACAACAGTGACTGTCCGGCTGATCGAATTTGGTCTGTCCACAATGAAGCCACAACCTTATTATCTTTGGTGTGCCACCCCCTGAGACACTCATATAGCCGGCGGTCATTGCTTCATTGTGATACGCAAGCCCCTTCACCGCGGCAAGGTAATAATCACGAAGTGGATTTGGCACATGTACATGCCTTTTGTTTTGTTGTTGCAGCTGCAATGCAGCCAGAAAAATTAGGCAGGCATGTACACGCACCAGAAAAATTATTATAGCGGCCACTGCTAGCAGCAGCCGCCTTAAAAATTCAGGAATCCGCCTGCAGTCCTGGACCCTGTTGGTGGTGGCGGAGAAGGCAGTCAAGCGGCCTGCGGGCAGAGATGCTGTGTGGGGAGCGACTTAGTCTTGGGACAGACAGCCAGACACACAGCGTGCAGGCAGAGATGCTGTGTGTGGGGACTGACTTAGTCTTCAGGCGGGCAGAAGCACTCCGGGATCCATGCCTCATTCATTTTGATAAAGGTGAGGTACTGAACACTTTTGTGACTTAGGCGACTTCTCTTCTCAGTGACAATGCCTCCAGCTGTGCTAAAGGTCATTTCTGACAGGATGCTTGAGGCAGGGCAAGACAGAACTTGGATGGCAAATTGGGACAGCTCTGGCCACAGCTCAAACCTGCGCACCCAGTAGTCGAAGGGTTCATCGCTGCTCACAATGTCTACATCCACACTTAAGGCCAGGTAGTCGGCTACCTGCCGGTCCAGGCGTTGGTGGAGGGTGGATCTGGCAGCGCTAAGGCGAGACGTTGGACTAAAGAATGTCCGCATGTCCGACATCACCATGAGATCGCTGGAGTGTCCTGTCCTTGCCTGCGTGGACATGGGAGAAAGATTACTGGCAGTGGTACCTTTATTGCGTTGTGCTGTGACATCACCCTTAAACGCATTGTAAAGCATAGTTGCCAGCTTGTTCTGCATGTGCTGCATCCTTTCTGCCTTCTGGTGAGTTGGAAACATTACAACAACAATTTGAGCACAATAAGAATATAATGCAAAAAATCCATGTTCATGGACCAACAAAGTACTAGAAAGCAAAACAGAAGTCCATATTGAACCAAAATATACAAAGAATCAGCGCAACTCCAAGCAAGATCAATAATAAGTTTTATTTAAGGAACACTAATAAAAGCAATTAAAAACATGCAGAGCCCAACACTCTGCGTACAGCAGACGAAAAATAAGTACTGTGAAATGAATTGTAATACAAATATATTACATGCATCATGGGAAATGTTCACATCATGAATATGTACAGGGAACCAAAGTGGGCTACCTTAAAATTGTGTATCCATAATGCATGGCAGCTCGTGGGAAATACCCTATCTAATAGATCCACTTACCCCCAAAGATGCCACCATCTGCTGAGCGAGGCTGGGCTCAAAAGGCTGTCTTTGTGCCTATACTGAGGGTCTAGTAGCGTGGCCACCCAGTACAGCTCATTCCCCTTGAGTTTTTTTATACAGGGGTCCCGCAACAGGCTGGACAGCATGAAAGACGCCATCTGCCCAAAGTTGGATCCAGACGTACTATCCATCTCCTCTTGCTCTTCCTCAGTGACATCAGGTAAGTCCTCCTCCTCCCCCCAGCCACGAACAATACCACGGGAATGTCGAGCAGCACAAGCCCCCTGCGACACCTGCTGCGGTTGTTCTTCTGCCGCCTCCTCCTCCTCCAAAGAAACACCTTCCTCATCATCCGAGTCTGACTCCACACACGACTCCTCCTCCCCCCTCTGTGCTGCCGCAGGTGTTGAGGAAACATCTGGTTCTGATGAAAATTGCTCCCACAACTGTTCCTGTCATAACTGTTCCTGTTCACGCTCCTCCACAGTTTGATCCACCACTCTACGCACGGCACGCTCCAGGAAGTAAGCGTAGGGGATCAAATCGCTGATGGTGCCTTCACTGCGACTCACCAGGTTGGTCACCTCTTCAAACGGCCACATGAGCCTGCATGCATTTCGCATCAGTGTCCAGTTGTTGGGCCAGAACATCCCCATCTCCCTAGATTGTGTCCTTTTACTGTAATTGTACAGGTACTGGGTGACGGCTTTCTCCTGTTCTAGCAGGCGAGAGAAAAAGACCAGGGTCAAATTCCAGTGAGTCGGGCTATCACATATCAAGCGTCTCACCTGAAAGTTTTTTCTCCGCTGAATGTACGCAAAGCGTGCCATGGCTGTGCAAGACCGCCTGAAATGCCCACACAACTTCCTGGACTGCTTCAGGATGTCCTCTAAGCCTGGGTACTTTGACACAAATCTTTGAATGACCAGATTGAGCACACGTGCCATGCAGGGTACATGTGTCAGCTTTCCCAAATTCAATGCGGAGAGGAGATTGCTGCTGTTATCACACACCACGTTGCCGATCTCCAGCTGGTGCGGGGTCAGCCACTGATCCACCTGTTTGTTAAGAGCAGCCAGGAGAGCTGGTCCAGTGTGACTCTCCGCTTTGAGGCAAGACATGTCTAAGATGGCGTGACACTGTTGTACCTAGCATGCAGCATAGGCCCTGGGGAGGTGGGGCTGTGTAGCTGGAGAGGAGATCGCAGCACCAGTAGAGTTGAACTGCCACTCAGCCAAGGAGGAGAAGGAGGATGACAGTGAAGAGGATGTAGCAGGAGGTGGCAGGAGGCCTGCCTGCAAGCCGTGGAGGTGTCACAAGTTGGTCCGCTGCACAGCCACGTACTCCTTGCTTGCCATTGGTCACCAGGTTGACCCAATGGGCTGTGTAAGTAATGTAGCAGCCCTGACCGTGCTTGGCAGACCAGGCATTTGTGGTCAGGTGGACCCTTGACCCAACGCTGTGTGCCAGAGATGACACCACTTGCCTCTCCACGGTACAGTTTGGGTATCGCCTTTTTAGAGAAATAATTGCGGCCTGGTATCTTCCACTGCTGTGTCCCAATGGCCACATGTTTATGGAAGGCCTCAGAGTCCACCAGCTGGTATGGCAACAGCTGGCGAACTAACAGTTCTGCCACGCCAGCTGTCAAATGCCGGGCAAGGGGGTGACTGGCAGAAATTGTCTTCTTCCGCTCAAAGATTTCCTTCACGGACACCTGGCTGCTGTGGGCAGAGGAGCAGAAACCGCTCAAGGGCAGAGGCGGAGTGGAGGAGGGTGGCTGTGAAGATGCAAGGGAGAAAGCGGCTGAAGATGCTGCACCTGAAGGAGGAAGAGGAGAAGGAGGGTGGCTTTTCCTTTGTGTGCTGCTTTTGCTCAGGTGCTCTTCCCATTGCAGTTTGTGCCTTTTCTCCATGTGCCTTCGTAAGTCACTTGTCCCTACGTGAGTGTTGGACTAAACAAGTAATAAGGATGCTAACCAGGCAATCCAAAAGTTAAAATCACTATTACTTTACTTGTTGATAAATGATCATTCCCCAGTTTACCTGGCTCTTATTTGGTACACACAAAATTTGGTACACGAAAAGGAAGTTGCAGGGCATGCTGGGTTGTCCTTTTTAGCTTCTCTACTTTCCCCTCAGACCTAACTAATGCAGCCTGATTGGCTGAAGCCTCTTTCCCTCCTGTTTTCCCCTCCCACACCTCTGTTCCTTTCTGATTGGCCAATATTTATCATGCTGAGACAATGCACTTTCTATAGTGAATGGCGGCAGGCAGAGGAGAGTAGAGCAGCAAATGACATCAGGATTGGCTTTAAAATAGCCACACTTAACCACTTAAGGACTGCAGGGTTAAACCGCCCTAAAGACCAGGCCATTTTTTTTATTAAATTGGCCACTGCAGCTTTAAGGCCAAGCTGCAGAGCCACATGACACGGTACACAAGTGATTCCCCAACCCCTTTTCTCCCCACCAACAGAGCTCTCTGTTGGTAGGATCTGATTGCCCCCCAGATGTTTAATTGTTTATTTTTTTTGTTTATTTGTATGTTTTTAAACTACCTGCGGACAGAACGAGCATAAATCTACGGCGGGCAGGGGGCGCTGCGGTCCTGACCAGACGTAAGCTCTACGTCCCATTGACCGCGCGCCCCCGCCCGTCCCCGTCGCTCGGTCCGCTCTGCCCCCGCCTCAATGTGATGCCCTGCCGCCTCTATGACGGCAGAGCACTGTGAGCCGGGCAGGAGCCGTTTTCATTGGCTCCTGGCCCTGTCATTCGTGTAAGCTGTTCCCATTGGCTTACATGAAATGACAGGGTCAGGAGCCAATGAAAGCGGCTCCTGCCCGGCTCACAGCGCTCTGCCGTAATAGTGACGGCAGAGAGAGCAGCTTGCGGCGGGGACAGAGCGGAGTGTCCGGCGGGAGCGACTGTAACTTGCGGCGATTCAACGGGAAGCGGCGGTTTACTGGACCAGCATCCTCTGGTCCTTAAGGGGGCAGAGGGTGCTGGTCCAGAAAGGGTTGATTTAAAAAAAGTTTAGTTTTTTTAACTATTGTAATTCCCCCCTCCTTCCCTTCTCCCGCCAGCCAATCTCCGTGATCAGCTGTCATAGGCTTCAGCTACTAGTTAAAATGGGAAATGCTAAGAAGGATTTTGTCTTTTTTTTACTTTGGAAAAATCCCTAAAATCAAAACGTGGACAATGCAATACATATGTTATGTAAGTAGAGCAAGTATTTATCTACTTACTAGCCGACCCGCGGCGTAGCATCCACCGCATAAGAGGGTAGAGGGCAAGAAGAGGGTATTGGGCACAGCGGTGGGGAGGGGGGTTGGACCCCCCCTCAACTGGGTCCCCCATGTGTGCTCTACCTCCAGCTTAAGCTCAGCAGGAACCCCCCTCACCTGGGTCCCCCATGTGCACTCCCCTCCAGCTTAAGCACAGTAGAAGCCGCCACTATTAGTAAGAGGCAGCGGGCGGGGAAGACTCACCTCTACCGTATTCCATCATGCGCTCCACTGTCGTCACTTCCTGCAATGCCGCACACTGTATTGGTGTAATTTGACTTTTTAAAACAGAAGGAAATCTGCAATAACAGCTGACTTTACCGACCACTTAGCAAAGTCAGCATTCATAAAGGCTCTTTCCGAATGAAAAAATGACACTACCGAGCAGAGTGATAAATCACCGCCTTGTGCGGTGATTATTGGAACAAATGTAGCAAAATGTTTATTCAAAAAATAACCGCAAGCGGTGTGAGGTCGGGAAGTACCGCTCACTCTGATGTGGCGATACCAATGTAAGTGAATGGAGACACAGACCTCCCAGTCAGCTGCAGCAGAGCGGAACACGGAGAAATGTATCAACTCGACAGCTTCCGTGTCTCTGCAAGCCTACCGCCTGCCTAGTTCGGGGAATATCCGCACTGCTAACGCACATGGATACTTTTTTATGAATGCCCACCCAGAAGTCTAAAACACTGCCAGCAGTGTTTTCCCGCACTGATTCTCCATACCGACAGCACTTTCATGAATAATAGCCATAGCCGCTACTGCGGCTGTGCTGCTCTAGGGCCAACCCCCGATCCACGTAACAGGCAGCGTGGATCGGAGGGTTGGCCCTAGAGCTGCGCAGCCGTGGCCAGCTCTGGCGGCCATCTTTATGCAGGCTGCAGATACCGACCCGGACCGTGGGGTCGCAGTCTTTCAGGGGCTATTAAGCAGAGGGGACCAGGCGGAATGGCACAGAGGGTGCGGACGGCGTCCTCCATGCCTTACAAAGTCATGCAGGTAGTTAACTTTTTTTACGTTTTGGGGGCAGATTTTGGCCTCAGAAGGCCTTTAAAACAGAAAAAACTGCAATAATTCAACTATAAGTGAACATTTGTGATTACCCACAATGCACCGCTACTAAATATGCAAATTATTCTTTTTCACCCTTAGTAAGCCAAGCAAGCCTATAGCTTTAAGTTTTACACAGACATATCAAACCCACATGTGCCAGCCTATTTCAGACTTTTGGTCCTCATCAGTACATGGCAGGGATTGATAAGGCTGTATGAGATAGGGCTTGGACCAGTACAACAGAGTAACCAAGCAGCTCAGGGTGACCCAAACTACTAAGAATGTACAGGGGGATAAAATAGACCAAAAAGACCTCCTACTAAAAAAAAGCAAAGCTTGGTGTAATTTTCCTTCTTAAAA
This sequence comes from Hyperolius riggenbachi, assembly GCF_040937935.1. NCBI lineage: Eukaryota > Metazoa > Chordata > Amphibia > Anura > Hyperoliidae > Hyperolius > Hyperolius riggenbachi. The sequence goes on along the minus strand of NC_090649.1, from coordinate 316,937,543 downwards.
CAGAAGCAAATCTGCAATAATTCCGCTATAAGTGAACATTACTGAATATGCAAATTATCCCTCTTTGCCCTTGGTTTGATATGGCACTACTTCTTCTTCTTGCTTGGACCAGCCCCTTCTTCTTGTTTGGACCAGCTCCTTCTTCTTGCTTGGACCAGCTCCTTCTTCTTGCTTGGACCAGCCCCTTCTTCGTGCTTGGACCGGCCCTGGGGGCAGGGCGCTACTTCTTCTTCTTGTTTGAAGGTTGAGGCACTTACTCTATTATATATATAGATATATGTGTTTTTTTTTCTGAGACAGTATGGCTGACAGCTCCTCTTTAATAGAACCTTAATTCAACAATCCATCTCTATCCCTGAGGCGTGAATGTATGAAACACACCTCTAGTGCAACCTTACCCCCAGTGTAATTTCTGTGCTCATAGGTGGGCAAGCTCCTCATGGATCATGACATTTTAAGATGTTGGGAAGTGACAGATTGTATAGCCATTACTCTTTTGTTATGTACACTGTGTTATCGTGGTTACCACCACACTAAAAAGAAGCCGAAAACCTTAAGGCCGGTTTCACACTGTGGATTGGTGTTAGCGGCCTTCGGGGATTACCACGTTAGTAAGCGGTAATCCCATGTCTGGCAGCCGGCCAAGCAGGAAGTGATGCTCACTTCCTGTGGCTGAAGAATTCACGTGCGTGGAAGCGTATTGTTAAAATATGCTTCCGCGTAACGGGCAAAACTTGGGGGTGGCATTATAACACACATGCGTCGCCATAGACTTGCATGACTTCTGGTCCGCCGCAGGAGCTGCATGGTAATGTAGGTATGCGCTTGCGTTAGACAGGGCACTTCCAGCGCACTACACTGTGGGTAGTATGAACTACCCCATAGACCTTCATTGCCCTGCGGTAGGCTGTGGCGAAAATGCTGCACTGCCTCAGTGTACAAGGGCCCTAAAACTGGGCAGATGTCTTTTATTTGTTTTGTTTCATAGAATTATTTTCTAGATTTGCACTTTTTAATTACAGTATGACAGAGTACCCTGTTATTAAATTGTTTACATTTTGAGTCATTTTATAAATACTTTATTAAAACTATCTTTTTTGTTGTTGTTTTTACATACCAAAATCTTATTTTTATATGCAGGGTTAACTGTGGCAACAGAAATGGATATGGTAATAGTTCTATGTCCTTTGTAAAATGCTACATGATATGTCAGTGCTGAATTATTTTCATACTTAGTTTAGGAAGCACCAGCCTATTACACGCTGGTGTTATTAAATTACAGGAGGAAAATGGAAACTTGACACAAGCATTTACAAAGTTATGACACAAGTTTAGTGGAGAATCTTCATAAAACAAGTTACAATATAAGTGCTACTTAACAACAGGAAATAAATAGCTGAATGAAATTGCCCTTTTCTCACATTTGCCTGGACTCCAGCTGAACCTACAGAACATTTCTAGCAAGCGATCAGAAAATCTAGGGCATGATTATTTCTGGAAATTTCCCCTCTCCCCTCCTTTCACCCACTGGAAATGTTAAGATATAAAATGGTGGCACTGAACGAATAGAATGATTGTGGTAAAGGCAGGATAAGGTGGGGCAGCTCCTGTGTTGATAATGGCTGTCCTTTGCTGTAGTAAAGGTTTATGAACTTGTCAGATGAACTCCTGTGAATAATGTTACATACTGAAGATGTGTGTCTATAAAAGTCAACTTAAAGAGACACTGAAGCGAAAAAAATATATGATATAATGAATTGGTTGTGTACTATGAATAATTACTAGAAGATTAGCAGCAAAGGAAATATTCTCATATTTTTATTTTCAGGCATATAGTGTTTTTTCTAACATTGCATCACTCTATAATATGTGCAGATTACACAACACTCAGCATTCAAAATGAGTCTTTCAGAGCAGTGTGTGAAGTAATGAACTCTCCTCTAGCAGAGGAAAAGTAAACAGTTCAATTACAGTTGAGATAATAAAAGTCAGATAACAGCCCTCTCCACGACTAAGTTACCGGAGAGCTTAATAGCTTTTTTGCATAGAGATAACAACTGGAGTTTCTCAACTCTTCCTGTACTGGAAACAATTAGACTGATGTATCTGATCTTAATGTTTTTTTTCCTTAGCTGTACTACACATACAAATCATAATATCATCATTTTTTTTTCGCTTCAGTGTCTCTTTAATAGGAAAAAAACCTAGTAGTATTGCAGTGCATCGAACAGTGGGACACTGCAGTTTGATGTGATGTTCATATTGAAAATCTATGTGCTGTGAGGTAAGAATAGATCCCTCTCTGATCCCATTCAGATCAGAGAGGGATCATTCTTTTTGCCACGTCGGGTGGCAATCTATGCAGGTAAGGACACCTTTATAGAGTTTACCTCTGCAGAATCAGTGGGGATTTGTTTAGGCTTGGTTCACACATAAAAAGGTGTCCAGTCCCGTCAGTTTTTGACAGTTGGCATCAGTTTTGCTTGTGTTTCTATGGACGTGTTCAAACATAAATCTGTACATTTCCGGTCCAGTCCTGTCCTGTCAGTTTTGTATCAGTTTTCTATGGCTGTGTTCATACATAAAAGATGTACATTTCCGGTCCAATCAGGTAAAACTGTAGAAAACTGATACACAACTAATGAAAGACAGGACAGTACTGGACCGGACTGGAAATGCACAGATTTATGTGTGAACCAGGTCTTACTGTTAAGGCCTATTTCCACTACATGCAAATTGGATGCAGAATGGATACAGAAAAACTGACTCCAATTAATGCCTATGGGCTTGTTTCCACTAAACGCGATTTTTCTGATGCAGATTTTCCCATAGGTATTCATTGGAGTCAGTTTTTCTGCATCCAGTCTGCATCCAATCTGCGTGTAGTGGAACCAGGCCCTTAGTGTAATAACAGTGTAATAGCTTCTTCTGTACATACTAGGGATGACATGACTGTATCTGAAAAAAATGCATGATTGATCAGGGGCTCACTTTAAGGGCTCGTTTCCACTATAGCGAATCCGCATGCGGGCACCGCATAGGCAATACAAGTGGATGGGATTGTTTCCACTTGTGCGTCGTGCGGGTGCGTTTTGGTGTGCGGGGGAAATCTGCCAGATTTCGCGTGCGGCTGGAATGCGGGCAAATCGCCCGCAATGCTGTTAATAGGGAAATCGCATGCGGCTTTGTCATGCGGTTTTCCCCGCGATTTTGCGTGCGATTTCGCATGTAATGTTATGGAAATTTACACAGGCAGTGACATGGTTAAATTCGCCTGCTTCTTAGCCATGCGAAATCGCAGGGAAAAAGCATGCGGGAACGCATCCGCATGCGATTTTGTCCAGGCGATTCCGCACCGCAGCAGTGGAAACGAGCCCCAACACTCCCTGCATACTGCATGCGATTCCGATTCTGATTTTTAATCATTTTTTACATGCGATTCTGATCTCCGATTTTTAATCGTTACTGCATGCTGCGTTTTTTCTGCGTTTTTCTGTCGATGGCATTCAGGGAAAATCGGAATCGGATTTTAACCACTTCACCACTGAGGGGTTTTACCCCCTGAGCACCAGAGCAATTTTCACCTTTCAGCGCTCCTTCCATTCATTCGTCTATAACTTTATTATTACTTATCGCAATGAAATGAACTATATCTTGTTTTTTTCGCCACCAATTAGGCTTTCTTTAGGTGGGACATTATGCCAAGAATTATTTTTTTCTAAATGTGTTTTAATGGGAAAATAGGAAAAATGTGGGGAAAAAAATAATTATTTTTCAGTTTTCGGCCATTATAGTTTTTAAATAATGCATGCTACTGTAATTAAAGAGACTCTGTAACATTCAAAAGATCCCCTGGGGGGTACTCACCTCGGGTGGGGGAAGCCTCCGGATCCTAATGAGGCTTCCCACGCCGTCCTCTGTCCCACGGGGGTCTCTCCGCAGCCCTCCGAACAGCCGGCGACTGTGCCGACTGTCATTTCAATATTTACCTTTGCTGGCTCCAGCGGGGGCGCTGTGGCGGCTTTCCATTCCGAACTACACGGAAATACCCGATCTCATTCGGGTCCGCTCTACTGCGCAGGCGCAGGAAACTTGCGCCTGCGCAGTAGAGCGGACCCGACGGCGATCGGGTATTTCCGTGTAGTTCGGAATGGAAAGCCGTCAGAGCGCCTGCGCAGGAGCCAGGAAGGTAAATAATGACGTCACCGCTGCCCGGACTCCACGGAGGGCTGCAGCGAGACCCCTGACGGATGGAGGACGGCGTGGGAAGCCTCATTAGGATCCGGAGGCTTCCCCCACCCGAGGTGAGTACCCCCCAGGGGATATTTTTATGTTACAGTTCCTCTTTAAAACCCATGAAACGTATTTGCCCTTTTGTCCCGGTTATAAAACCATTTAAATTATGTCCCTATCACAATGTTTGGCGCAAATATTTTATTTGGAAATAAAGGTGCATTTTTTTCAGTTTTGCGTCCATCCCTAATTACAAGCCCATAGTTTATAAAGTAACAGTGTTATACCCTCTTGACATAAATATTTAAAAAGTTCAGTCCCTAAGGTAACTATTTATGTATTTTTTTTAATTGTAAATTTTTTAATTTTTTTTTAATTACAAAAAAAAAAAAATGGGGAGTGTGGGAGGTAATGAGTTAATTTTATGTGTAAAAGTCATTTATTTGTATGTGAAAAATGTGTAGGGTGTAGTTTACTATTTGGCCACAAGATGGCCACAGTAACTTTTTGTTTTAATGCGACCTCCAAGCTTCCTTCCGGAAGCTTGGAGGAAGTATAATGAGCATGGACACGTGAGTTTTTTCTCACAATGATCGCGCTGCCCATAGAAGAGCAGCTGATCATTGCGGGGCTTAGATCAACGAACGGGAATGGATTTTCCCGTTCATTGATCTCTGGGCGAGCGGGCGGCGGCGGTTTTACTAGCGGCGGGCGGCGTGTTTACGAGCGGGAGCGCGGGCAGCGTCGGGAACGCGGAAAGTACGTGTTTCTCCATCCCTGGTTTTTAAAGGATGGAAAAAGGGGCGGAGAAATACGTACGCGCGGGGGTAAAGTGGTTAAAGAGCGGAATTGGAATCGCAATTCAGAATTGCAGTGTGCAGGGAGCCTAAAGGGAATCTGAAGTGAAAATAAACTTATGAGATAAGGATTTGTATGTGTAGTGCAGCTATGAACAACAGCTATGAACATTAGAACATAGAACATTAGTATCAAAGAACAGAGTCTCCTATTGTTTCCAGTACAAGAACTTCGGATGTTATCTATGCAAAAGAGCTTCTCTGAGCTCTCCAACCAAACTTGATTGGCTACAGTGCTATTTTCTGAAGCACTTATTTTAACCTGCCTCTCACAGTTTCTTGTTCATTTAAAGTTTTTCTGCCAGGAAGTTCGTAAACTGCAAATATTAGAGAATGATGCAATGTTATAAAAAAAAAAAAAAGCTATATAACTGAAAATAAAAATATAACACTCTTTTCTTTGCTACTAATGTTGTATGAATTATCCATACTACACATACAATTCATTCAGTTTTTTTTCACTTCAGTTTCACTTTAAGCACATATTTGAAATATAAGTACATTAAAACTGTAAAGAGTATGATTTTGATGATGTTCCTGATTCAGTATACGATAGGTAGGAATCTTGCTAGCTTCAAAAGCTGCAGACTGATATTTCATGTCCATCCAAGCTCAGTTCCCACATCCATTGCTGTATTTTGAACTTCTATTACAGGGAATTAATTATCTGTCCCTGTCCCACATCAGAGGGAGATACTAAAGATAGCAGGCCATGTTAGGCCATCCTCTGTCTTTCCTTTATAAAAAATATGCCATTTCCACCAAACAGATGTTTCAGTGATTTACATAGCAAATGAGAAAACAGTGTAAAATATCAGAAATTCTGCAAATTGTATCATATTTTACATGCATATTTGTGGACATATTAATGGATCTTTTGAAAAGCCTCTGTGACTAATTGATGTATACAGTTTGAACACACAGAATAGGAAGAGATCCATGTGACTTGTATCCAGAAGCTGGGAGAGACTAGGGAGGTGCAAGTGACATGTGAGCATTCAAAGTCATACTTATTCTGTCAGAAATGTTTATAATTTGCACACCCTAGTGCTAAATATAGTCCAACTCCAGAGCTATTATCCACTGCTTGTTATTATTAGAAAGCAAATAGTTGTTCATTAGACACTGCAACCTCGCCTTCCTATGGGCAGCCTGCCCCCCAGGTACAGTTGCCCCTCGTTCACATAAAGCAGCAGCCCCCCTCCTGCCATCTGCACTCTCCCCAGTTCCATGTTCTCCATACTTGTGAATCAGTTCTCCCATACTGTGTAATTCCACTTCTGCCAGCAGGGCCAGTTCTAGCTATAATGAAGCCCTTTGGCAAAAGTAACTGGGGAGACTCCCTTGATGATACAGAGTGTACAAACAGCATTCCAGCTCTCATGGGTCACCATATTTGGAGGGGAGGGGGACACCTTGGGGGGTCCCCACAGGCTCTGGGGCCCTGAGGCAATTGCCCCCTTTGCCTCTATGGAAGCAATGGCCCTGTATGCCAGTCACAGCATCCCATTGTGTTCTCTGCAGCTCCTTCCATGAGCAGAAGCCCCTCCCTCGGGTAATGTCCCGTATGGCTCTGATTCCGTTTACTAATGACTGCACTGACCAAGTCCCACTATTGTGAGTAACCTCATCTCGGGTAACCCTAGATACATATTTCTAAAGGCTCATACACATGTGCAACTTTTCCGCATAACCAATCCGACGACATGACCAACGGCACGACCAAGCAATTAAACAATCAACTCATATGTATACTGTACACGCAAGTGGAACGACGGACTGCACGATATGGCCGCATTCAAGTACAAGAAGTTCAAAGGACTTGTAAACACATGACCAACTGCACGATATCAGCCCAACAATCGTGTGAGTTAATGGGGCACACTGCCTGTAATCGCTCGTATAGTCATTTGTCAAATGTTCACATGCCCAACTATCGTCCAACAGACCAAGTTTGGACGATAGTTGGGCAGAAAAGTTGCACATGTGAATGAGCCTTTAGAAGTACTTTATAATGGTGTATAATATTCCTTGATGCTTTTAATTAACTAAATGCTCACTCATGTACATTTCTACATGATGTATGATTTTTTTTTATTTCAAAATCTACTAAAATGGGTTGACTATGACTGATTCAAGTACCTCCACAGCCCAAATAAAGTACCCCCTTGGGTACACGGACCATTTGTTGAGATCCTAGGGCAGGGGTGTCAAACTCAAATACAAAGTGGGCCGAAATTAAACACTGGGATCAAGTTGTGGGCCATCCTCAATGTCTACTGGCCACCTTATAAAGGTCTAATTGCCCCCCTCTAACTCCTATACAGCTCTCTAGTGTCCAGTGGTCCTCTTCCCTCCCCTATACAGTTCCTTGGTGTCTAGTGCCCCCCCTCCCCTACAGTTCCCCGGTGTTTAGTGCTTGCCCCCTACCTCCTCTTATGGCTTCCCTGGTGTTCTATCTAGGGCTTCACCTCCAATATAGATTCCCTGGTGGTCTAGAGTGGGCCAAACATAATGCAAAGTTTTTGTGTAGCTGGTCTTTAGGTTGCTGGTAACAGAGGTTTCAGTATGCTAGTAAATGCCTTTTATCATTCATATTCTTAATGGAGCAAACCTGTCACTGCACTGTTCTGTTTATTTACATGATCAGTTCAATAAACAATAAATGATCAGACAATACAAAATATTATTTTATGCAGATCTTTACAGAGACTATTTTCATCTTACACTGACCTCTAGGGGGTTCCAGTTCACCCACTCTAGTATCTATATTGTGTGACAGACCGTATGTATGCTTTTGGACCTTGCAATGAAATCCACTCAAACCTGAGGGTAGAATGGAATCACCATGCACCTAGTGCCTCTTGGTGGGAATCAAATGTGGGACCCAAACAGTATAATGCAGATAAGCTAACCACTTAACTACTGTGGTACCCAAACAGCAGGCCCATGAGAACACATTGCAGCGCAGGCTGTCCTCATAGGTGGATATCTGATGTATGTCCCTATCACCACTAGCCACTGTTTAGCTCAGGTTTGGTGTCAGTGTTTGTCCAGCATTCGGACCAATGCTGCAGTCGTAACAGAACGATGCACATTTCTCCCTCGCAGGATGCTGCCTGTGAAGGTTTTCAAATTCTTGGCCTAGTTAATACTTTTAATGACTGCCTATTTTTACTCTGCTGTATGGCCCTATAGAAGGTTAAAGTGTCCATTTTCCCAGTGGCAAACAACAGTTTCTCAACAGGAAAACCACTGGAAAAACAAGTACCTTACTGCTTATGTAAAAAGAGCTCTTAATCCACATTTCACACATTATCAATCTGGCCACAGCTCTTTAATGCGTTAAAAAATAAAAATGACTTAGCAGCTGTTTTCTTCATAAAGCGGAATATGTATCAATAATATGATGCTTGAACGTAGGTTCTTGAAGTTGCATTTCTGTTATTTTTGGTAGTACTTCTGCTTTTGTTTTAGCTCTGTTTCTCTTTATCTTTACACCCTCCCTAAGGGGATAGTTACCAAGGAGTCTCGTTTTGATTTTTGTTTTGGCATGAACTGGGATTGAGGTTTTGAAAAATGTTTATGCAGCTGCATGTTGTCCCCTGTGACTGGCACGAACACACGTCAGCTGACTTTCTTATTCTGTCTCACGCAGGGACGTTTTAGTCTTTCTGTGACACATATGCAAAAACATGTATATGAAGTTTTTGGAATGCATTGCAGCAGGTCTCTAAACTAAAGCAAAGGCTAAACCGCTGGACTGTAATGTTAAAGCCCAACTTCAGGACGTACAGTTTGAGTTTTATACAGTGTGAAAGGGTTTAGAAACTCTTTGGGATTTTATTGTTGTCTTGTCTTTGGACTGAATGTCCCTCTTTTTCTGACCTTCTGAGAAATCAGTAAACCATTACAGGGACAGGGACAGCAATAACTAATACATTTGAAGAAAGTAGATTTGTTGTCCCTCATTTCCTGTGCTCAATACTACTAAGCTCTGATCCCAGGCAAAAGAAGTGTAAGGAAGCATTCTGGGAGACCAGGTATTATTTGTACTGGCTTCAGAATTCTCCAAAACAAACATTCCACAGAGTTGCACCTGACAGGACTAAGATGTGGCCACCTAAGGTTCTTATGGTGCCCATACACGATACAATAAAAACGTTCGATTTTCCCGTTTATTCGATCTAAATGATCAAATTGAATAAAAGTTGAAAATATTATTTTTTAACGATCAAGAAATTTGAACAATTATCCCATTATTTCAAGAAAAATCTGATCGGACATGCTGGAAAAATCTTTATATTCGATCTAACGGAATAATCTAACTAAATTATCTAATCGAAAATAAATAAAAAATTGTACCATGTATGGGCACCTTTACTTGCTGACCTATGGTATGGATTACTTTAGATTTAAACTGTGTTGTTTAAGTACATTCATCTAACTGGTGCTTTTATTTAACAGTTGATGGGCTGGACAAATCTTCCATTGCAAACTGTGATGCACCCAACTCAGGCAATCAAACGCCTCCGCTGAAGAGGAAAGGAAGGTTGTCTTCCATAGGCAAGATCTTCAAGCCCTGGAAATGGAGAAAGAAGAAGGCCAGTGAGAAATTCCGGGAGACATCAGCAGGTATGTAAAATGATGGAAGTATTGTATTGATGAAATCCTGGCCTTCTGCCTCTCAGGATTAGGCACTGCATATAGAAGATGTATAAAGAATGACCATAGGCAGTAACTTGTATTGGCTAACTAATAAGCTTTTGAGCACAGAGTTTTTTTCCTCAGCCTTGATGGTTTTTGTTTCTCTTCATCTTACTGCCAGTAGGAAATATTACAATCAACCCAATTTAAAAGTGCGCTCACTCACTGTTAACACAATATCAATTAAACAGTACAATCAATGACTCAGTCCGTCACTTTACGTGCCCATGGGTCGCAGAATCAATCACCAAGCATATAGTAGGAAATATTGGTATTAGTGGTTTGGAGAATAAAATATTACATGTAATTCACAGATCATATTATTGGCCATCAGTCTGTGAACCTTCCTGTAACGATCGGTGTCAGCACACAGAGAGAATCTGATTATTGATGATCTGCAGAATCATCAACAATACAGATGTATACCTGATTATGGATGATCTGCAGAATCACCAATAATACAGGTATGACTAACCTCTGGACACCTAAGAAAGTGTAAGTGTTTGGTGTAACTGTAGGCTATCTCCCGTGAGGCGGGAGATTTAGGCAGCTCGGCCAGGAATCACCTGAGGGGCAGGTGGCCCTGGGCTGTGCAGGGACTATCTCCTAGAGAGAGGAGATAGTGATAATCTGGCAGCCAGTGATTCCCTGGTAAACTGGAAATCAGACTATACTGCAGCTAGGGGATTCCAATGGGATAGAGGCCACTGGCTGTGCTGCAGGAAGGACTCTCTGATGAGCAAGAGGTCCTTGCAGCTAACTGACACTTGGTGGAATAGTGTCACAGGTAGTACAGACAGACTGAACACTCGAGGGATGAGTGACAGCCAGAAGGGTCGGGCAGGCCAGGTCGGCAACACCCGAGCAAATGGTCATAACAGATATAAATCACAATCCTAGTCTGGGGTGTGAGGACCTTGGTCTAGACACCCAGGAACTAGTCTAAAGAATAACACAGTAATGACACAGTAATCCTAAGCTTGGGTGTGAGGTCCTTGATCACAACACCCTGGAACTGGTCTAAAGTATAACACGGTAATGACACAGTAATCCTAAACTTGGGTGTGAGGTCCTTGGTCACAACACCCTGGAACTGGTCTAAAGTATAACACGGTAATGACACAGTAATCCTAAGCTTGGGTGAGAGGTCCTTGGTCACAACACCCTGGAACTGGTCTAAAGTATAACATGGTAATGACACAGTAATCCTAAACTTGGGTGTGAGGTCCTTGGTCACAACACCCTGGAACTGGTCTAAAGTATAACACGGTATATAACAATAGCATAATCTGGCTAACTGTGAATTCCCAGGTCCACCTGGTTCTAACACACTTTCGGATATGACTGAGGTCTGAGTGCTCACATGTAAGTATTCACAACGGCAGACAACCAGCAACTGGCAAGCAAGATCTATATATACTTGCAGTGCTATGCAGCTCCGCCCGAGCCACTCAGCCAATCCAGAGTCCAGCTGGGATCAGCTGATCGGCCTGATCAGCTGATTCCCCTTCTGCTGGTATAAATGTCCTGTCGCCTGGCGCGCGCACGTGTAGCTCTCCATCTTAGTGAACTAGAAGGTCCAGCCGAGCCAGATGCGTGTTGCTGCGTGGAAGCCGCCGGTCTGAACGCGGAGATAGCCACCCTGTCACTAGACCACGCGGCGGCATCTCCGCTGTTCATTACACTTTCAGGTGGTATTATCAGCAACAAAGTGTCAATTTTTGAAAATGCACCAAAAGTAAAGTCTTCATTATTAATCATTAACAGAATGGACTCAATTCACTAAGGGCTGTTTGGAAAAAAATTACGTCAGTAAAATACTGCATTTGGTATTTTACACTTTTTTTTTCAAATTCAATAAGATTTCCTCACATATGGTAAGAGTTTGGTTATTTACTGAAAAATGTTGCATCAATTCACAAAGCCCTGCTCAGTATATCTCACCAGCTATAGAGTAGGTTAGGCAGCCAGCTAAGATTATTCTGTCTGCATGTGTCTTTTTGTTAAAGCAGTAGGATCAGCCATACTATGCCAGGGAAAAAAACATTTATATAAGTAGATAAATACTTGATCTACTTACATAACACATGTATTATACTGTCCACGGTTTGATTTCAGTGAATGTTATATAGTAAATTACGAGAATTCTGTTCCTGGTGGGGGCCATGTCTTTTGCCCACAGTTAAGGCTAACTCGTGATGTCATTTCTGCCCTTTACTTTTTTTCTTGTCTCCTCCAATCGTTGAGTCACCTCAGCCTTGCTTGTAAGTAGGGGATTAGGTTTCAGATAAGAAGCTGGCAGGGAAATAAAGGGAAGAGGAGGAATAGATTATAGATAAAAAGAACCCCCAGCATGCAATTCTTTGGCACGACTACTAAAGGGCCAGTGTTACCTAAGTATGTGATAACTCCAAATCATAACAGCAGAAAAAGTTTTGAATGCAGGATTAGCATCTTTATCACTTAAAACACTCAGAGCAGTTGCTGTTGAAATTTGATTTTTATGGTGACGATACCGCTTTAAAGTAAAATGCCACCTTTATCCTTTTAGATGTGCATGCAGTCACTAGAGGTCTCACTTCTGTGTATCAGTATATAGCACAGCTAAAGGGGTAAATAAAAACCGTTTTCAATTTCTCCTTCTTCTGCACTTATAGTTTTTTTTTGTCCTGCCCACCAGTGCATCGGATCAAATGGGTGAGAAGCAGGGACCAGGAGGCTTTTCCTATTGACTGTCTGCTGACTGGCTGTCTGCCTTGTCTATCAGTGTTATTTTATGGTGATAGTTAATTAACAGCAAGTCCAGATAGGTCTTAAAATACTGAACATTTTACTGATCAACATATATAGAATACTTTGTGTTTATTGTGGCGATTGATTTTTTTTAGTTGGGTTAGGAAATATAGACATATCCCAAAGAGATTTCCTGCAGCTTTTTCTATTGTCTGTGTTGTCATATGTGTTTGGCCATGTAAGCCAAAAGAACGTTGACAGAACAGATACCTAGAGACACAGTTGATTGATGTATTATAAGTGGGAATAATGAGATTGTGCTGTACACCTAGGCAAAACATCTCATAAGTACTTGTATGTAAGCAGATGATTACACAGTGCCATTGGCTAGATTGTGCTTGGTAAGGATAGGATAGATGATGCTAAGGGCACACTGGCTGGCTGATAGTAGGGCTGGGTAATGGCATAAGAAGGAGGACTTCCAAAAGTCTCATGCTATTAGTTCTTCTCCAGTCTTGAATAAGGGAGTCCCTGTGTTTCTACTATAGTGCACAGAATAAAGAGTGTCTGCCATATCTTACCGAGCATTATGGGGCTTAAATTCCATCCCCTAGGCATTCCACTTTCATGGTGCCCTCAGCATTCCCTTTTCCCACTGACTCATTATAACTCCATAATAACAGTCACCTCTAGCCGACCGCTTCACGCCAACTGGCGTGAACGCGGCCGCAGCCCCAGGACCACCCCACGCCGATTGGCGTGAATGGCTGCGGGCAGGGATTGCAGGAGATTGCGCATCTTCACATGAATGATGGAGCAGAGCTCCTCCTTAGTCTTCCAGCGGTGTTCACCGTTCGGAGACTGTTAGACGGCGAAAGGGACGTCTATTAACATTGTACAGCACTGCGATCTACAGCAGGGGTGTACTGGGTACAGCGGTGTGACACGGCTGTCCCCCTGGGGGAAACAGGAGCGATCCGCTGTGATAGGCTGAAGCACACATCACTTGTTTGCTGAGTTGGACAGCCCTGCGGCGAGGCCTTAAAGCGGACCCAAACCAAACATTTTTTAAATTCAAAATATTTAGTTGCATCAGTCTGACACATACAAAGATAAATAAACACTCCTTCAAGACTATGAGCATTTCAGTGCCTGCTTTTCACCCTCCTCTTTGCATAACTAGGGTTATACTGGGGGCAGCCATTAGCAATTCCTCCATTGCCGGACACCATCTACTCCACCAGTTTGCCGGATTATTTGCCGGCAATATGAAAGGAAGGGAGTAGTTTCTCCAATAAATGTAAAATAATTTAAATTTGTCCTCATGCAGCTGAAAAAAGGCTGCTATTTATTATTATAATTTAGAAAATAGATTTTATTTCTGAAATCTTGTATTTTTAGTTTGGGTCCACTTTAAAGCTGAGTGGCCCAATTAGAAGAAAATGGCCTGGTCACTAGGGGGGTTGAACATCGCAGTCCTCAAGTGTTTAAATGGATGAACAAATGGAAACTAATAACAGCAACAATGCAGCCCATCATAGGGATTCCCAGAGCAAACTCCTGTATGTCTACCATGTACCATTAGGAACCTAGGAAACATTCCCATATGCCGGTACTTACTTATCTGTCCGATTTTTAAAGCCCGGTTCCAGGGGGAAAAATTATATTTATGAATAGTATGGTACGGCATATCTGGGTGAGGAAAGACTTTACAATGGGCAAACACTGACCAAATTATCTATAAATGAATGTTGTAAAAAATTATTCATTACATTATTTTCACTACAGTTCCCCTTCAATCCTCCTTTACTGTCCCGGGTACAACTAGTTTTCCTATTGAAGCTAAAAGCCTTTATGTGGGTCCCAGGGACAGGATACAAGCAAGGGCGTAGCGATAGCCATAGCAGCCAAAGCAGCTGCTATGGGGCCCTAGAGCAGAGGAGGCCTAGGTGGTACTTGATGTAATCACCATTAACTTTTTTGTGTTCATTCACCTTATGATTTTGTCTCGGTGCCCATGGACTATATGCAGTGTAGATTGCATGAAAATGTAAATTGACCAATTAAGTCATATGCATAGGGTAGGGGCAGGTGGTATAGCTAAAGAGTGGCTACATCTGATGGTCCCATGAAAGTTTTGCTGTTGGGTCCCGTAATCTCTATCTACACCACTGGATGCGAGGGAACATCTTTTCAATGGGGATACAAACTACAGTAAAAACCCCAGAACGTTTCTGACCTGGTTCAGCACTATTCGGATTGAACATATTTCTTTTCTAGAGCTGAGCTCTAATTCTGCTTTTCTGCTGAACACAAAGGAATGAAAATGATGTGCTGGTCACACAGCTTATTGAACTTTGTACAATGCACATATGGTTATTTACTTTAGTACTTTGAGGGGTTTGCTGAATGCTATGGAACAAGTACTACATTCAGCACTATCTTTGAACACCCACATACATTACAAGCACACTCCCAGCTGTCAGTAAATACTATGATTAGTGCAAGCTGCATTCCTTATTGGCTGTGACACACAGAATCTGACAAACCAAATGATGAACTCACAGACTTGTGAACATGACCTCTTACTTCTGGCTCGTTCATTCAGTCTCTGTTTTCTAGAAACACAAATAAACTCTTTGTTGTGAGAATGGCAGACATATACTTTTCTGCTGCACAATTGATAAGAGCCATATTATTATTATTATTGTTTATTTATGTAGCACCGTCATCTTCTTTAGCACCGTAGAAAGTAAAAAACAGGCAATAGTGGGGAGCATAGATATATGAGTAGTTCAACACACAGTACAATCAGGACAGTCAACATCACAAATACAAATACATACATAATTCATGTGTGGTTTAAAACATCAATTATTATTATTACATTATATTTATAAAGAGCTAACATATTTATGCAGCACAACTTATGAACACCCAATTTGAACAACATGAAAATGACAAAAAGTCAAACTTTTTTTTTTCAAAAAGACTTTGTTTATGAAAAAAAATTATTTAAAAAACATTCAAGGAAAAACTGTTTTTAAACTTGGTAAAATGACATTTTGCTGTGGTACACTACACTATATAGAGAGTTTTACTTACACATTTTAAAGTGAACCTAAAGCCACGGAAAAAAAATGAGATGAACTCACCTGGGGCTTCCCTCAGCCCCCTGCAGCCGATCGGTGCCCTCGCAGCTCCGCTCCGATGCTTCTGCACCCGCCGGCGAACACTTCCGGTTTGGCCGTCACCAGCCGACAGGCATGGGAACGCGAGTGGTTGTTCGCCTTCCCAGCCTGTATATCGCCCCCTATGCTGCTATTGCGGCCTCCTGGCGGCCAAACCGGAAGTGTTCGCCGGGGGGTGCGGAAGCATCGGAGCGGAGCTGCGAGGGCACCGATCGGCTGCAGGGGGCTGAGGGAAGCCCCAGGTGAGTTCATCTCATTTTTTTCCCGTGGCTTTAGGTTCACTTTAAAGCAAACCTGTGATCCAGCCCTGGGACCCTTTGGAAGTTTGTGTGGATTACGTGAAATAAATTACATTTAAAAACTTTAATTGCAATTGCTACAGGTCCTTTAAATCTTGCATAAGCTAAATTAGCACATAACAATCGCTAGGACCGAAGGATGCACAAAGGGGAACAGAAGGAGGCACACAGGGGAACAGGTGGGCAGATGTGGTACAGAGGAACACTTTGGAGGCAGAGGTACACAGTGAAGGCAAAGGGGGACACTGAGGGAACAGGGGGACAGAGGTGACACAGAGGGTGGGGGCAGAGGTGGCACAGAGGTGGGCATTGAAGGCACAGTGGAACAGAGGTGACACAGAGCCCCCTCTGTCACATTGGAGGCACATAGGAGATAAAGGGGCACAGAGATGGCACAGTTTACCGACTTAAGAACGGATTCAGGTTAAAAACAAACCTACAGGCCCTATCTCGTTCATTAAAAAGACACTGAAGTGAAAAAAAAATTATGATATAATGAATTGGTTGTGTAGTACGGATAATTACTAGAACATTAGTAGGAAAGAAAATATTCTCATATTCTTATTTTCAGCTATATAGTTTTTTTTATAATATTGAATCATTCTCTAATATTTGCAGTTTACACACTACTCAGCATTTTAAATTATTTTCAAGAGCAGGCTAGTGAACTTTTCAACTGTCCTCTGTAGAAAAAAAAACAATTCAGTGACTGACACACAAGTCGTGGAGCTCAGTGGATCTTTTGCATAGATAACAACTGGAGTTTCTTAACTCTTCCTGTACTCAAAACAACATTAGACTTATGTCTCTGCTCCTAATGTTTTATTTCTTAGCTGTACTACACATACAAATCATTATCAGAGCCCGGACAAGGTCCTCCAGCACCCAAGGCTGAGACACCAAAGTGCGCCCCTCCATCCCTCCACCCCAGCCGTCACACACTGATTGCTATTAGACTAAGAGGGCCACAGGGCCCCCAACACCTTAATCTCTAGTTATCTGGCTTGTAGTCACTTCCATGTATCTCCTTTTCTTATTTCTTTCTGCTTCAAACACAATTAGGAATGACAGCTGAATGAATTGCGCGCCCCCTCCTACACTGCGCCCTGAGGCTGGAGCCTCTCCAGCCTATGCCTCGGCCCTGCCCTGATCATTATTTCATATTTTTTTTTCGCTTTAGTGTCTCTTTAACTAGGGAAACCATTGTGTGCAACTCGTATGCCGTATGTGGGAAAAAGCAAATGTATGATTTTAAAACACACATGAAACATGCATTGCGAAGTTTAGACCTATTCAATTTAGTTTGTGGTCCTTTCACTGTATAAAATGTTGCATGTGTTTTCCTCTATGCCCCCTGCTTAATACTTTCCTGAAAATGGGTTAACTAGTTAACAGCCTGTTTCAGTTAAAACATAAATTCTGTGCCATTTGGCAGCTGAGTCCAGGCTATTTTCAGTAATTCTGAATTGCCTGGCTAATCCCAAGACATTATGAAATTACATTGTCAGCAGTTATAATGAATCACAATGCAATAACTGAGTTGACAGGGCATAGTGCAGCCATACTTATTTCAATGGCAATATCTATATTACTGTTTATACCATGTCATTAATATATTGTAATGTTGAAATCAGCTGTGCCTACTTAACAAAAACATAAAATAATATTGAATGCCATCTGAACTAGAGGCATGGGGCCTGATCCAATTCTCTTTTTCTAAGTTTTTTCCTAGGAGATAATTTTTCATCTTCTGTTTAAAATAATTTTTCAGCACTCTGCAATTTACTAAAAAGAAAAAGTACTGTTATGCAAGGCCTGGTTCACACTGGCAATAAAAAACAGTCTGTTTGCAGATCGTAATGGAACGGATCCTAACGGATGCGAACAGATGCAATGTTGACCTATGGATCCATTCACATCAGTCCGTTCCAACAGATATGTTCTGCATGCTCTGCTGAACAGACAAATTTGGTGCTGCAGCAATTTTCCTGGACAGCGGAGCCCAGCGGAACGGAAACAGACGCTGAAACACTGCATTGGAGGCAATGAGAAACAGATCCTTAACAACACAGTGGCTAAAAACGGACCATTCTAGCAAGCAAAATCCACTTTGGTGATGGCGTCTGGGGGATATACTGTAGGAAATGGAACTGAAGCAACAGAACGGCAATGGATTCATTCCATTCATCGGAACCGCTTTCACGGATCTGTTTACCACTTGCATGCCAGTGTGAACCGGCCTTTACACGTGCATTTTCTTGCAGTCCAGCAGATTCATGTATGCATTCAGAAGTTTGTCCTACCTCCCCTTTTGTAGCTCTGGCTGTGGTCAGCCCCTCCTTCCAGCTTGTTTTTCTGTTTGGTTTCAGACATCTTGCCTCATGCATCTTTTGACCTATCTATCTGATATTTGCTGATCTGCAAAGGCATCATTTATTATCAAGTCTACTATCTGCCAATGCTTCTAATGCTGGGGATACATGGTTCGTTTCACCCCTTATCAATCGAGCCGCTGATGGCTCGATTGATAATTTCCGACAGGTCCGATGACCCGCCGGATCGATTCCGTGCTCGATCCCTGCGTGCGGACAATAGTGGTGAGTCGAGCGGAAGATAAGGAAGCGCCCGCGGGGACGAGCGGGAATCGACCCGGACGAGCGGGACGTGGCGGGAGTCGATCCGGCGGCTAATCGAGCCGCCGGATTGGACCGTGTATGTCCAGCATAAGATTGTGAGTTCTCACTATCCTATCACAACTTAAGTTACAGGGGTCACATTTCCAGTGCTGACTGGGCAGGCTGCATATACAGCTTAGAGACAGTAGCTTAATAACTGCAGCACCTTAGAAGGAATTTCTCTAAAAAAAAAAAAAAAAAAAAAAAAAGCAGTTTAACTTACCTGGTGCTTCTTGCAGCCCCCTGCAGGCCTCCTGTGCTTGTGTTATCCTTCCACGACACAGGCCTAGTTAAAGGGATACTTAAGTCTAAAAACCTGAGGCTTCTTGCAGCCCCCTGCAGTCATCCTGTGCCCATGCCGTCCTTCCATGACCTTCCAGTCAGCAGTAGCAGCCCATTCAAACCTGGTCAGCCACGCTCCTCATTATCGTGTCCCTGTGCACACCGGCACTCTGCGCATGCTTAGCACTGGAAGATTGCTACTGCGCAGAACACTCCCGCCAATTGGAGCGCGATAAGGATGTGTGTGGCTCTGAGCCGCATATGCACAGTAGCCTGTGACTGGCCAGTTTTGAGGGTGTCGCTGCTCCTGACTGGAGGGTCTTGGAAGGACGGCGTGGGCACAAGATGACTGCAGGGGGCTGCAAAAAGCCTCAGGTTTTTAGACTTAAGAATCTCTTTAACTAGGCCTGTGTATGCCAGCTAATTCAGAACAGAAACCATGTATTGCAGACAGCAGTATTACAGTGACTATATACAGGAGCTTTGTCTTACACATCTGCTTTTGCACTATGTATATGTACAGGGGCAGGCCGCCCATGACGCCAGGTGAAACTAGTTCAGCAGACGGCATTGGAAGCTGCAGTGTCATCCCGCCCCTCTCCCTCCCCACAGCTGCCGCTCGTCTTACCTTATGAGCCGACGGCCGCTTCCTCTAGGATAGTCCCCGGCCCCCTTGCCTCCGCCATAGACCTCAGATCAGCGCAACCCACAGCGCTGCTGTGAAGAGGAAGCAGGAGAGCCGCTCCCTGTAGGAAAGCAATATGCAGGAGGTATTTACTTACTGTATATGCACCGTTACCAGGGGAGACGCTCTCCTGCTTCCTCTTCACAGTAGCGCTGCGGGTCACTCTGTCCTGAGGTCTCTGACGGAGGTGAGGGGGCGGGACTATACTAGAGGAAGCGGCCACCGGCTGAGAAGGCGAGATAAGTGGGGGCTGCGGGGAGGAAGGTAGGGGGGAGCAGGCTGGCCAACTACCTGGCTAATCTATACTAGAGGCATCTACCTAGCTATCCTATACTGGAGCAACTATACTAGCTACCTATACTGGCTGGATGGTGTAATGGTTAAGGGCTCTGCCTCTGACACAGGAGACCTGGGTTCGAATCTCAGCTCTGCCTGTTCAGTAAGCCAGCACTTATTCAGTAGGAGACCTTTGGCAAGTCTCCCTAACACTGCTACTACCTATGGAGCGCGCCCTAGTAGCTGCTGCTCTGGCGCTTTGAGTCCGCCAGGAGAAAAGCGCGATATAAATGTTATTTGTCTTGTCTATACTGGGACAACTATACTATCTATACTGGGGGCAACTATGCTAGCTACCTATACTGGGGCAACTATAGTACCTATACTGGGGACAATTATACTACCTATATTGGAGGCAACTATACTAGCTGAATAATTGCAAATACCTTCTGTTTTAAGAAGGCAAGTTCTGTTTTTCATATCATCTTAGTAAGAAGGCTTTTTGGTCTCTTTCAGCCCCTTACACACTGCTAGGAGTTCTGGTTGACCATGAGCTTGCTGGGCAATCTGTAACTGGGTGTTTCAAGTCCTACCCCATAGAGCCACATTATTTCATGCCATGCACTGGTGAGGATCAACCAATCTGAAACAGTCTGTATGCATGTTGGATTAGTGTGGTTCTGTAATATTAACAAGCTGACATAATTGCATTCCAGTGGTTCTGGAGGTGTGTTTAGCTATCAGACAACAAAGAGAAGGTTTGCATATTCAGCAGTGATTCACTGTGGGACACCTTAGAGCTCACTCCAACCTGAATAATCACAAATACATTCTGTTTTAAGATGGCAAACGTCTGCCAACCTTCTCATGAGTCACTGCAACTACAGAGCACTCTGAAACAACTCATTGCTGCCTATGAGAACTATCAGGGACTTTTGCCTTAAATAATAACAGTCTCTTAAAACAGCACATGAATTGAAGGGATTTGATGAGCTCAGTCTTGACAGAGACAATTTAGTAGTTCCACCAAAGACAAGTGAAAATCATACAACTTCTTGTATTCAGGTTTCGACGTGATGCATCTGCTAGTAACTCCCCAAAATTTTCCACGTCTCTACAATCAAGATCATCCACTCTGAGCCAACAAGTAATCAAGGCCCATGCTGATTTAGAAGCCTCAATAATTCAGACAGCCTTTGCCCAAAAGAAAGCAGCCATTGAGGCAGAGGCTGCACAAATGGAGACAGAGCAGCTAAAAGGAAGGCAGAGGCTGCACAAAAGGAGGCAGAAGCTCTTAAAAGGAAGGCAGTAGTAAAGGCAGAGGCTGCAGAAAAGAAATGTAAGCCTTAGAGGAACCGTGTACAGACGCACACAGCGCCGCTATGAAGTCACGTGAGGGTGAGGAGTTCTATTCTTCATGCACACATTGTAAGTTACTAGACAGGCACACAGCCTTCTGCACACAACAGATGAGTAGAGTTGGCCAAACGGATCCTGATTATTGGAAGCTAATGCAAATTTGATGTTAATTGAATGCTAATTTAAGCAGGTTGGAACTGACCCAATCAAATGCAGTTGTTGATTTTTAATGGTCAAATTTCAAGCTGTGCACATTTGCATACTATTAACATAAAATTTGTATGAACTCAAAATTCATAGCATGTCAATGGCCACCTGCACAGATGAACCCTATCCCTATATACAGTACATAACCATAGCTCATGCAGAGGCCAGTGCAGAGTAGAAATACATAGGGGGCACTGCTTGTTGAGAACTGTTTTGCCAGTTTCCAGAACCGTATTCAAATTATCAAGTAAGAGAGAACTGTTCCAGAGTAAGCTTGAAAATCATACCAAGGTGCCGTCATTTAGCAGACAGAAGACCCATAGGATAATAATTAAACTGATCTAATTGGATTTCAAGCAATGTGAAATTGGATTGGTTTCTATATATTAACACAGAGGAAAAATGTGTAGCAGAGAGCAATGACAATTAGGAGCATTTGAACAAGTTGTGGACTAAAAAGGGGCACAATTGTTATTTATCGATATATGTGGGCACAATTGTTATTTATCATAATATAGAAAGCCATTATGCTCTTTAGCTGGCAGCTGCAATTTAATTGAAATTTATCGTATTATTGTTAGCAAGGATCAGGGGGTGTTAAGGTTAGGCACCACTGGGGGGGGGGGGGGGGGGGGTCCTAAGGTTAGGTACAACCAGGGGAGGGTTCTGTGTGAGAATAGGAAGAGGCTAGGTTGTTTGGTTCAACATTATTGGTAAATTTACCAATAATGTAATACCGTAATTAACCACTTCAGGATTCTGCATACGCTTAAGTACGCCCCTGAATCCTGAAGTGGATTCCAGAGCGGCCGTTCCATGTCAGTTCACGGAGGGTGCCTCCGTGAACACCCTGCGAGCCGCCGATCGCGGCTCGCAGGGCAAATGTAAACACACGGGGAAGATCTTCCCCGCTGTCTACTTGTATACGGCGCTGCTGCGCAGCAGCGCCGTAGCGGAGATCGGCGATCCCCGGCCTCTGATTGGCTGGGGATCGCCGGCACCTGATAGGCTGAAGCCTATCCTATCCGGGGCAGGACGGAATTCCGTCCTGCGCCGCTCACAGGGGGAGGGAGAGGGAGGGAAGGGGAAGGAGGCCAGGAAGCGCTGCGGAGGGGGGCTTTGAAGAGCCCCCCCCCCCGCATCGCAAACAGCCGGCGGCGATCAGACCCCCCCAGCAGGACATCCCCCTAGTGGGGAAAAAAGGTGGGTAGTCTGATCGCCCTGGCTGCTATCTGATCGGTGCTGCGGGCTGGAGAGCCCACGCAGCACCGATCAGGCAAACCACCCCCTGGCACAGAAGTGGTTAAATTGTTATTTACTGTTTTTGTTATCGTTTTCGTTGTTTAACGTTTTGCGTAAATTGTTATTTACCGATATTGCTAGTAATACCATAATTTAACGTCGCTCCTATATAAGCCCGCGACTTTTTCAAATGTATGCATGTTATATGTCAGCATATGGGACAACCTGTTTTATATGTACTTAATGTAATGTGTAGACCTCTATGCTGTGGCCTTGGACTGAAATCAGTAAATTAAGTACTGTATAAGATGGAGATATCTTGCATGGGCTTATAATCAGAAGGGGTTGCCAACAGAATGTGATGACACATGTTCCTCTCAGCCTTTCTCCTTATGCTTCCTCTTCAGTAACAATTTCTTCTTCTGAACAGTTTGTATGATTAATGCAAGTGCCCACATAACATATGATGTCAGATGCTACTTCACACTCTGCAGGACATCAGGCCTTCTTGTATTTGGAACATAATTATTATAATGATTCCCTATACATGTGCTGGCATATTATGCAGCTCTCTAGAGTTCATGGAACCAGTCATATCACTTGCTTAGGGCTTATACAAGATGGGCTGTTCCTGGTTGCTGTGTGCTGCTCACTTCTTATGTCTGCCATATAATTTGCTGTCCCATAGAGGTGCTCTCAGTCTAATGTCTGCAGCATCTTACAGCTGCATACTGTGGTCCAATTATCTGCCTATCAAGTAACAGGCAGCCTATTGGGCCAGTCAAAGTGCAGGGATCTCGTCCTACAAAGTCACTGGACCTGAGAGTGTGCAGGGTGGGACAATTGGAGAGGCCGTTAGTTTTGGGGGGAGCACGAGTAAGTTAGTTGTGCATGCTACAGCAGTAGCATGCCTACTTTGAAAATGTTACTTGTGCTATCACACTAAGCTGTGCTGCTTGAGCGTTGTAGCTTAGTGAATCAACCCCTACGGATTTGTCTGTGAGCCAGATGTAGCCATCAAAAGAGCTATAGGTTCCCTACCCCTGAAGTAAAACAATGAAAAAATTCAGCTTACAAACATCAGCCGGAGTATAATCTTACACTAATAGTACCTGGCTATGGGGAAAACACTTGCACTTTATTTATTTGTCTGGGTCACCAAACATGACCACTAAAACATAATAAAATGCATTTTCTATTGTGCCATTTAATTAAATATTGGGGGTACAGGTTTTGTTGCTCAGAGTAAGGCTGAAAGGAATACCACATCAGGAAACATTTGTAGCATTGGATCCGCTATGGCAGGCTATGTATCTATCTCTGTACTGGTATGCCCGGTTCACACTAACCGCATTGCTGTGGGCATCCTAGCAACATGTATAATGTGTGATATGCAAGGATATCAGAAGAGCATAGACCATGCTGACGTTCTCACTGATGCACTGTGCAGCAATGTGTTATTGTAACGCACTGCTGCATTCATTTTTCCTAATGCAGAACTGCTCCTTTCATTGTCAATGACTGGGATCAGTGCTGCAATGGAGAGCAATCCAGATGCCATGTGTGGCAGTGAAAAATGCATGGCCATCTGCGTAG
The DNA here is from genome assembly GCF_040937935.1 of Hyperolius riggenbachi. Classification (NCBI taxonomy): domain Eukaryota; kingdom Metazoa; phylum Chordata; class Amphibia; order Anura; family Hyperoliidae; genus Hyperolius; species Hyperolius riggenbachi. Next base: position 316,913,201 of record NC_090649.1, on the reverse strand, counting down.
CATAGTATGGATGAGGCCTAAATGTTACAGTCATCAGTAGGTGCCAAAGCACCAGATCTAGAAAGTGATACAACATTTTTGCATATTTTCTTGGGTACTTTTCAGTTAGCCGGGCGCAACCGCTAGGTGGCGCTAATTACTATTCCCTCTCCAGGCCGCCATGGATAGTAAGGGAAGATGTAACTCCAGCGATCGCTGGCAGCAGAGTTACATCTTTCCCTACTATCCATGGCGGCCTGGAGGGGGAATGGTAATTAACGCCACCTCAGCGATTGCGCCCGGCTAACGGAAAAGTACCTTATCTTGTTTAATATTTAAATGTTTACATCAATCTATAATTTTAATAATTTATGTGCATTCATGTTTGTATTTCAGCATTGGTTTCCATTATTAGTGTTTCAGCATTGATCATTTCTATTCTTAGTTACTCAAAACCCATCTAGCAGGTTGGGACAGGAATAGCTGTATTCCAGAGTCGCCGATGTTGGTAAGACAGTTGGATGGGTTCCTTTCCATAATGAGTCATGCACTTTTTTGTTTTTCAGTGTTAGAACGTAAGATTTCCATGAGACAGAGCCGAGAGGAGCTTATAAGAAGAGGCGTTCTTAAGGAAATACCTGACCATGGTGAGATTCTAATTCTAATCTTTATATATTTCTCATAGTTTAGTTTATTGTGCATACTTCACCGTCTATTTGAAGCTGCTTTTGCTTTCGGACATGATTCCAGGAATTGACGTACGTCTGACCAGAAAAAATTGTTCTCATTCAAAACTACTCAGAGTGATTTTGAAAGTTTCTTATACCAGCAAATCTAATTTGTCTGATTTAGTACGAGAACTAAAAAGAAATTACTAGAACAAAATGGATCAGCTGCCTAACAGGCAGGTTTCAACTGCTAAGTGAAGCACGAATTCTGATTCTGGTTTTTAGTGATCGTGATAAATCAGACTCTCAGTTGCTTGTGGACTGCATTTATTTTTAAAGTGCTTTATTGAGCAAAGGGCTGCAATTTATAGAAACTAAAATCACTATTATAAGTGCTCAAGTGTAATTTAATCTCATTAAAAATAACCTTCCCATTTCAGTATGCAACTAACTAAAATTTACTAGATGTGACACAATATCAATATATATATGCAAATAGTGTTTGACAACTGCCCCACATTGTCATTTTCATACCTACATTGAAAAATGCCTAGGAGTTTAGCAGTAACATTTAGTTTACATGATTAGAATGTATTCATACTGTATGTAGCGCTGGTAATATAGGTATCAACATTCAAAGAGACATAAGAAATACTGTATAGGTAAACTGCTGTAGCAATATTTTTTTTACAGTACTGTAAAAAATGTTTAGATACTGTGGTGTGAATTTTTATCTAAAATAATGTAATTATTAGTTTTGATCAATTAACAATCTACAAGTCTACAAACAGAAGAAACCCTAAATCAGTAAGCGTGTGACCATCCTCAGGTACTCAGGTACACATTACACAGTTGAGGATTTTTCAAGCTTTTAGTCTAGTGCATAAATAAACAGTTATTCCAAAACAGGTGCTAATGATCAACATGATAACTTTAAACACATTTATAAAAACAGAATCGGGTGTGATGGAGTAATGAAACTGGGTAAGGAAATGCCTTGCTCTAATGACAAGCTGAAGACAGTTCACTTCTTGTAAAAACAAAAAGGAAATCTAGAGCCCACAATAGTATGTTAAAGTCATGTTGCATAGAATTAAATCAGTGTGAATGAATCCTCACAAGGAAGGGTTACCACAAAGGCAACCAATGTATAGGCAGGTGGGGAGATTACCCTTGACCCTACTTGGGTTAATAAGTCACCCTTAGTAGATCGGAAAATAGGGGGTACACCCCTCCACTAAGGGAAGACAAAAGGACAAAACAGAGGTGCCAGGAAGAATAAAAAAAACAACAGTAGTAAAAGCTGTTAAAAAAAAACCTGCAATATCTAAAACAGTGGCAAGACTGAGCTTTGCTTTGTTAATAAGGACTTTATCAGGCAGATCTTTCGGGGGATGAAGACAGATAATGCAATAGAGGGAAAACACAGTGTTGGTGCAGCACATAAAAGACACTGCTGACTGCTCTTTACAATAGGTAGCTATTCAGGGGCACCCTCAGACCTGGCCAGAACCAGTGGCACGCTGGTGGTAGACGTGTTGATAGTTCACAAAGGTCTGGTAAGAAGTGGTCTTCATGGAACACTTATTGCTAAAATGCTATGCCTCTCTGGGGTGCAAAAAAGGTATGACCTGACCATGAAAGCACAAGAAGTGGTGTGCAGAATAATGGCAGCAGGTGTTCTGAAGGGAATTGTTTGCCAAAAGATTGGACAGCATTACTGTGATGAGGCCGGGTTCACAATACACTCCAAAACAGACCAATTCACAGAACAGGCCACAAAAAAAACAAACGGACATGTGGACTGATCCTATGTTAAATAATTGTAGTAACAGAACGCAAAGCCAGATCCTGCACGACTTTTCTGGACACTGAATCAGAATATTTTTTTTGACCATAATAAAGTGAGAAAAAAGAAGCATACACCTAAAATAGTATAGAGGATGGAAAATAAAAGATTGTGAGTTAGAAGCGTGTCTGCACCCGCTATATTCTTTGCTTTATAAACTTTTCCATTTGCTCTGTCCTTCAGCGATAACATCTAGCTGGCTCCATTCCTTCTCCCAATTTCTGGCTTTCTATTTTATCACTTTTAATGCTCCTCCAGCTGGTTCCTAATCACATAACTTGCTTCCCTTTCCCCTAGACTTGCAGAGTAACAATAGTGTAGTGCAAGCAGTAGCCCTCCCAATGGCGTAACTTTTTTTCATTTAAACTTTAACATGGCAAACGATTGCTTTTACAAACCTAACAATAACATGCTTATCACATACTAAACCGCTGTAGTATTCAGTACCTGTACTCAACACGCAGTACTTTGTACCTCTGACTGACCTATCATTCACTCACACAAATGTGATTTGGCTGACGTGCAAATCAGGTAATCCATAAATCAAACGTGGTAGTGTTTTTATGGTCTGCCAGATTTATTCCTGAGTGTTTTGATTATGTAAGTCTAACGTGTGGTGTTTCTATTTAAGATGGTGAAGTCCCTGTAAATATGGGAACATCAAATGGTCATACAGTGCCAATCAGTGAGGAACCACCCAAAGAACTAAAACCCACAACGGGAAATGGAGCAGTAGCCTCAAAAACATCTGTTGCTGAAGACAAAGCAGAAGACAAGAAAGGTAGCCACATGGGCATGTTTATTGTTATTTCACTATATGTAAATATGTGAAAAATATTTTACAACGAAGCATTTGTAAATCGTTTTTCTCCCTGAGGACCCAAAGCACATTTTATGCTATGTTCACACTTGATATAATAGTGTTTCAAAGAAAAAACCCAAGCAGATTAAATGCATTAGGTATGAATGGGCCCATTAATTAACCATGGCCGTCAGTGCTGATGCATTTCCACATTGCAGAAAAATGCACAGAAAAACACAGTGTGAAGAGGTCCTTATAGTATCAGTCTTTTTGTTACACAATGCATGAATGCAAGGGATTGGGGACTGTCACGCACAACTAGAAGGCTGTATGGCAAGCTATAGGTATTACAGTTGGTGTACTTACAACTGTATTTCAAGGTAGTTGAGTTGTTTTACGAGGAGTCATACACATCCAAGAGTGGTCAGATATGAAGAGATAATCAAATTCTTACAAGACATGCTACAGGCAGAGTAACTCATCAGCATTTAAGTTTGGTTTAAGCAAATATTTTGTTATATGTAAGATCACAATTTTCATTATTTCAGGATCATGCCTTTAATAAGCAGACAATTGTTTTCTTGGACATTAGTCGCCATTTGCAAAAGCTTAACAACCTTTGTGAAATTGAAGGTCTGTGATTACTGGACTTGCAGCTAATGCTCATGAGCCTCAGTTTCTTCTAAAACATACAAGTCAAACTCCAGCCCGCGGGCCAAATCTGGCCCTCGGAGCCATTCAATTTGGCCCCCAAGTGGTTTCCCTACTTTGCATTATGTTTGGCCCACTAGACCACCAGGAAAGCTATATTGGAGGTGAAGATCACCAGGAAAGCCATAGCCATATGGGGGGAGGTAGGAGGAAAGAACTAAACACTAGGGAACTGTATAGGATAGAGAGGACAACTAGGTACCAGTGAACTGTATAGGGGTTATTGGGTGACCATTGGACACCTGTAAACTTTATAAGGGAGGACAGTGGCCGTTAGACATTGAGTTAGTGAAATCAGATGACTTTCATTTCCAAGTCTCGCAAACTAATGGACTTCCTTTGTTAGTGTTATTTTTCACACTTACAGTAAAATGAATCTGACAGGGCAGAGATATGGGTGCATTCCTCCTCTTTCTGATTTCTGAGTATGTAGCTTCGGGGCTGTCATCCACTTGCTTGGTGGTTATTCTGTGACCTGGAATATGTATGCAGGTGTCTTGAGACCAGCTGATTATATTCTTGTTTTTGTCACTGAATACTTGTTTGTGTCAGTGAATCTCTGCACTGTCCAGCAGAGTAAGGACACAGATAAACACCCTGAAACTTCAAACAAACAAAAAAAAGAAAAGAAATTAACAATGGCAAGTACCATATGTTTGTCCTGACAGGTTTCCAGCAGTTAAATGAGCTGATGTGTCGAAGAAATGTTACGTCAGTGTTTTATGAAATTACATATTCTATGCATTATTCACTTAGGTCATAACATAACAAACAGCATCTAATGTGACCTAGCCTAGCATATTTTAACAACTATTCAGTCACCAATCCATAGTTGAGCCATATTTTGCAAATGTGAAACTTTACACATTTGTGTGTGCTGGATAGTTACTGTTAAACTGTAATGTTTTGAAAAGTGTCACAGTCTGAATCTAAGAATCAGTAATATATCTTTTATATACAGGGGTGAGTTGGAAGATCCAATTTGGCACCATTAAGGTCCTAAATGGAAATATACTTACAAACAAGTTTGCACTTATTCTCCAGAAGTGTAAATAGGCAGGAAGAAATTTGAGGACTCAAGGAAAGTGCCATTGATCAAATTAGTGGACCAATGGGGAGCCCTGGTGGGAAATTTATAGATGCCTGTCTGGTTCCCTTCACCTTGTTATGGCAGTGCAATGGTGCCCAGTGGTATTGACCTGGCATAGGCGTGGAAGGGAGTAGCAGTGTCAGTGGGTCCTGAAGAGGTAGTCCATCAGTGTTGTTTACCTTATTGTTGCAGCAAGTTGATGCCCAGCTGTTTTGGGAGTGCCCAGCACAGGTGCGGCAGGAACTAGCAGTGTCAGTGAATCCTGCATATTTAAGGGCTAGTTCACTCTGAGGCACTTTTCAGGAGTGTTTCAGCCCTTTGTAACAATGTAACTCTATAGGACCAGTCTCACTGCAGCATTGACATTTTGTATAAATCCCAATTGTGCTGTATATAGCATATTGGCTGTGATTATGATGGGATTCTCGTTCCCCTAAATGAGAATCATAAAATACAATCTCCATGAAATCGGCCAAAATTTGTAATGCAAAATCGCAATCACTAGGCAAATTGAGTCTGAACCAGCCCTAACACAACTAATTGAATGATTGGAAAAGAACCTGGACCGTGAAAAAAATCATCAAATAAGTTCTGTCTTCCTGGTGAGCTAATGTTTGCCGGCAGTGCAGTGACAACTGAATTAGACATTTTAAGAATCGCTTGATTTTAACAATAAACACTGGCAAGTTTAGTAATTGCAAAGGGCCCAGTGTGTTCAAGGAGCGTTTTGTCCACTTCAAAAGGCAGTCAGGTGTCTGTGGAGATGTAGCTATATGGTTATACATTATACCTTCTACATACAAAATGCCTAAAAAAATGTGTTTCATCACAGAGGGCTTAATTATTTTATTTACAGTGATAGCGACTGGATGAGTCTAACATCAGCGATGTCAGACTAATCCAGATTGTGTTGCTTTAGTTTTAGTTTAATTTACTTTTCATTGTTAATGTTCCAGCAAGGAGCCCCTTTTCACATATACTAGTGTAGTTTTTGCATTGCCCTGTAAAATCCGTCCAAGGTAGTTTATATTTATATTTCTGTCAATAACCATCGCTGTTCATGTTTAGTATCTTTTGTATGCTTTGGTGTGGTTCTCATATCTTTCAAATGTCTTCTATGTGTTGTTTTACTTACACAATTGCCTAAAAATCGATTTGTGAGCAGGCCTTCTGTCAACTCTTCTTCTTTGTAGAAAGGGGTCGGGTCTGCCCAGAATTACCACCTTCTGGTCCACCTCCACTAAAACACAAAAAAAATACTCTCCCTCTCAAAAATGTAGTAGCTGCTGGCAGTCATAAGAAAGGTGAAGCAGCAACAAAACAGCCTGCGGCTAGTTCTAGTAAGCAGCCACCAGCCACTCTTCCCAAGCCAACACACCGGGCAGCCTCCCGCAGCACTGGTAAGTGTGGCCGGACATTCTGGTCACATTGCATGTTTTGTGCTGTGCATCCCTGGGCATGCCTTCACCATAACATCTTTTCTCCATATACTACAATGTCAAATCTATTGGTCCTGCTTAACTGGAAAATGTACCTGTGAATCAACAAAAAGAGACTCCTCCACACACACATCCATCCCTCCTTATAGCTAGTAGTTTGACATCATAGTTCGTAGTTTAGATTAAATCTTAGCCTGGGATTTTGCAAATGGCCATAGACCTAAGAGGGTGGTCAGAATAACATTTACAATATGACACATTCTCCATGCTGCTTCCTAATCCTGTAGGACAGGCATAAAAAGTAACACCTATAGAGAATGGAGAAAAGTATGTATTAAACAAGATCTTCAATGTAATGCGATCACATAAACAGATTTATTGACTATTTTCTAATATTTTAGGTATCTCACTGGAAGATCACAATATTGGTTGATATGGAGGTGTAATTGGAGGACCTCTTCATGTTATTAAACCTGTGGTGCAATTTCCAGTTAAATTAGGGAACCTGTTTAATAGTAGGTGTTATATGGTACATTTTATTTCTTTAGTGTTAGAGCCCACTGAAAAGACTACAGGCAATGCCGAGGCTAAAACGAAAAAAACGATTACGCCTTCAAGAAGTTCTGCTGCTTCTGCTGGGCCAAGCCATAAGAAAGATGAATCCTCCAGCAAAAAAACTGCCAAAAGTATATCCAAACAGCTGTCTGCTCCTGTACTGAAGACATCAAGCCGTGCAAGCACACAGGAAAATAGTAAGTATATAAAAATGTATTCCAAGTAATGAGTACAAGATAACAGTAAACGAATTATGGTATTGCTTGAAAGGAAATAAATATGGCAGTCTCCATATAACTCTCACCTTGGGTCCACTTTAAAGTGGAACTAAACTAGGAATTTCCTCTCTGCTCTAAAAGATTAGCTACAGCATGATAATCTTTATGGACAAAAGAAAATCTTCATTACAATTTATGAAAATCCAAAAAAATCCTCTTAAATTTAGGACATGGTTTCACTTTGCAGGGAGCACTGAAGGGGTTAAGCCTCAGTGTTTACTGTAAGGGAAGAGCCTCTGGGACAGTTTATCTGCAGTCTATTCACAGCTGCTGATAACTACTGTAATTAGATACTTTGATCTGGCTAAACAAACACAGAGCAGTGGATTTCTTCAACAACTATATGTTGAATAAAGACTCTTCATGGTGTACTATGCAAGAGTTGGGGTAGTCCTTAACTTTGTAGCGCACGCATAATTTGGACTTTGTCCACAGTGTGTTATTTACTAGTATGGCTTTGTCATGATGAACTGATGTCAAACTGAGCAAATTAAAAGTGAATTGATGCCAGATACTACTTATACTGACAGTGATGTTGTAGGGAACCACAATATGAAGCACTCCTTGTGGCCTGAGATCCCTTTTACCACCTTACAGCAGGGAATGTCAATCCTTTTGTTGACGGCCTGTTCGTGGTACCTAAAAGAAAGAAGACATCACTTAAATGAGTTAAATTTATAACATGAAAACATTTTTAATGTGAATGTGTTAGTTTTTATTTATTTAGGTGAACTGTAAAGAAATAAAAGAAAAACCCATTAACTAATTCCTTTGAGAGGGCATCAAAAACTATTTGTCTCTTTGGGGGAATTCCCCATTCCATCACCCTGTCCTTAGCCTCAGCCTACATTACCTGTGAGCATTGGGTACTAAATGAATCCTTGGGAATCCTTGTTTTCAAACTTAAGCATTTTGGCTTAATATGCATGTAGTACCATCAAAATCAATACATCACCCATCATTTTGTTGAAGTGTAGCATTTCTCAAAAGAACTCGTACTTCCTGGTCTGCTTGCATGTGACTGTCATATTGCTGAAGACTAATGTTACATGATTGGGAACTTTTAGGGGCCCTGTGATCTGGATAATTCTTCTCTTAGAGATATTTGAAACCTGGACGGCTCTTCATGTGCTTATAGAAATTTTATTGTACAAAATTGCAACAGACAACACAGCAACTGGGTTTCCCCTCTTTTTTAAAAACAATTAAAATATTATGACAGAACTGGAGGGAGCGCTCCTTCCCCTATTCTTCCACCTCTCACTGTCCGGTTATTGCAGAACGCCGGTCGCCCAGCCTAGGCCTATGCAAACTGCGTCTGCCACCTATACAGTGAGTGTGTAGGTGGACCCACCACCGACGCACACCTTGAGGCCTCTATGCAGCTGCAACTATCACACCCATAGAATTCACAATCTTCAAGTGTCCTAGGAATTAGTCCTTTACTCCCACTGAACTGATCCACAAAACGCCTTGCACTGCAGTTCCACTAGCTTCCTTTTGTTGTTTGACAGTGGTGTGTACTTAAGTTAAAGCTCAATTTCCTCAGGCATCAGTATAACATGCACATTCTATCACAGCGTGTGTTGCAACTCACGGCTCCCATGGTCAAGTTTTTCCGGAACTCCGTCTCAACCTCTTTTCTGCTGTTACCTCCGGCGTGCTGCGCTATTGGGCCTGCCGTGCTCTAGCTCATAAGAGCGAGCCTCAGATTCTGCCGTTCTGGCACCTCCGCGTCTCTGCACCTCCGTGTACAGCTCCCAGTCAAGGCCTTGACAGTGTTCCGTGTTGGCGTCCGGGGGTCACGTGAGCGCTCACTGCAGTTCTGACTCCTCCCGCTGATGCGTTTCGCCCCGCCCACGGGGCTTTCTCAAAGCGAAGGAGAATTACAATGCTTGTCGTAGACAGTCCTTTTATTTAGATTTCCAGGGGACCGAACAACATGATAGGGAGGGACTATCCTCATATATTGACATTACTGCCAATATTTTTCAAGTAAATTCAACAGCAAGGCATCTTCAACTTACGTAAAGCTCCAGGAGTCAACATCTCAATGGATTCACACTTGAGACTCACTATTACTTTGCTCCTAATGACAATCTTTAAAGTCATTAGGACTTCTTTGCCTGTCCGTCATATTCAGCTTGGACAGAAACCGTTCCTTTGTTACGGAAACTTAGTACATATTGTTTCAAAGATGGGAATAACAATGACAATTTAAAAAAGAGGGGAAACCCAGTTGCTGTGTTGTCTGTTGCAATTTTGTACAATAAAATTTCTATAAGCACATGAAGAGCCGTCCAGGTTTCTAATATCTCTATAGTCTGTACCACTGGGCGAGCTCTCCTCTTTAGGAGTAGTGCATAATTTTCTGACCTGCTCGCAATTTTCATAATAAACGTAATTCTTCTCTTATTCTGACAAAGTTCACAGTGGTTCCTCTAATGGTGGCCATACATGGTACAATTTTTAATTTTTTTTTCAATTAGATAATTTTGTGCGATTATTCCATTAGATCTAATCTAAAGATTTTTCCAACATGTTCGTTCAGATTTTTATTGAAAAAATGTGTTAATCGTTCATTCTTCTTGATCGAAAAGAAAGATTATTTGCGATTCAGTCGTTTTGGTCGAATAAACGGGAGAATCAAACGTTTTTATTGTACTGTGTATGGGCACCATAAGTGATGCTTTTACAGAAATTTCCGTTTTCTTGGTACCACTTGAGGAATCGTGAGTTTTGACTTCTAGAATTTGCGAGCATTTGACTGTGGTCTTCAGTAATATGTTGACTGATCGATGCTTTGGAGGACACTTGAGCAGCACATGTTCATGTGACTCCCACTTCCTAAACACTTAACCTAGATAGCTTCTCCTTCTTTCTGATACAGCTCTCAATAAGCCAGACGAAGGCTGCAAGGTCAAAAGCTGGCTTATTTTTATTCATTTTTAGTTAGCCAATAAATGGTATCATCCTGATTTAAAACTTCTTGCTTTTACTGATGGCTAAGACGGTACAATACGCTACTGCTACTGACTTCTCTTAGTGATAGTTCTGAAAAGCCACTGGTAAACAAATTGAAGATTGCTTTTGCACCATTTGTAGGAATTATTTTTGAGTTGTGAAGCCCAGAGTTAGTCATGTGACAGCAATATAAAGTTATATGGTGACATATGGCTGCTTTGGAGGAGACTAAGGAAGTGCTAGTTCTATGTGAACACACTGTCTTTGTACTGCTTGAAAATGTCAGATGGAAACAAACAAAGATGACTCTAAAGCCTCATCTACACGGGTAGATGAGGCTGCGATCCGGCGGCTAATCGAGCCTCTTCCGCGTGCCCGCCGCGCGTGCGCCGGATTCGATTCCCCGCTCGACCCCGCCGGCGCCGCTTATCTTCCGCTCGATTCCCTGCCATTGTCCCCTCGTGGGGAACGAGCAGGGTATCGGCGGTGGGGAGATCCGTCCTGTCGGATCTTATCAATGCGGCTCGATTGATAAGCCACATCGCCCCTGCATCTACGCGTGTAGATGCGGCTTTAAGTCAGATGATGAAGAGGATGATTTCACTAATGAGGTGAAGAGAAGGTTATGGATGACTTGATAAGTGACGACAAATGCTATGATGGCAGGTGTGATGCCCAACTGAGTGCAAGTGTGGTAACAAATATGATGCTTTTTTACATAAGGATGTCCAATAGGGACCTTGTAGTGATGGAGTTAGTAATTCTTAGTGCTCTCTGGCTCTCATTCCTCCTCAACCACTCAGCACAGCTCCCCAGGAGAGGCAGCTCACCCTTCTCTCATCCCAGCCATACTTTGACTCAACATAGGAGAGGAAGCAATCCCAGCTTACGCCATCTCATTTCTCCAGTAAAGCTGGGAAAACAGACTGCATGGGCTGAACAGGAAATACTGGATCCTGAATGTGGTGCTGCAGTTCCAATGTTAAGCACAAAGAGAAATGTGCTAACCAGGTCTGTGAAGTCGGTACAAAATTATTTGACTCCTAAGTTTATGAGACCACAGACTTTGACTGCAGGTACCCAAAACTGCTCCAACTCCTCGACTTCTTAGTCTAATACTTACCAGGGCCATGGAGTTGGTACAAAAATCATCCAACTCTGACTCCTCAGTTTATGAAACCAGACTCCAGGTACCCAAAAATTTCTTCGACTCCTCAACTCCAACTCCACAGTCTTGGTGCTAACAGTGCCCACAAATTAAACATGTAAAATTGTATACTTTCCCAGACCAGTTTCCATTACCCATGCCTGCCTCATATTAATGGATAGGGCAGATATGCCTCGACCCGTTTTTTCCCCCACATTTAATATATACAGACTGGTATACAGGGAGTGCAGAATTATTAGGCAAATGAGTATTTTGACCACATCATCCTCTTTATGCATGTTGTCTTACTCCAAGCTGTATAGGCTCGAAAGCCTACTACCAATTAAGCATATTAGGTGATGTGCATCTCTGTAATGAGAAGGGGTGTGGTCTAATGACATCAACACCCTATATCAGGTGTGCATAATTATTAGGCAACTTCCTTTCCTTTGGCAAAATGGGTCAAAAGAAGGACTTGACAGTCTCAGAAAAGTCACAAATAGTGAGATATCTTGCAGAGGGATGCAGCACTCTTAAAATTGCAAAGCTTCTGAAGCGTGATCATCGAACAATCAAGCGTTTCATTCAAAATAGTCAACAGGGTCGCAAGAAGCATGTGGAAAAACCAAGGCGCAAAATAACTGCCCATGAACTGAGAAAAGTCAAGCGTGCAGCTGCCAAGATGCCGCTTGCCACCAGTTTGGCCATATTTCAGAGCTGCAATATCCATGGAGTGCCCAAAAGCACAAGGTGTGCAATACTCAGAGACATGGCCAAGATAAGAAAGGCTGAAAGACGACCACCACTGAACAAGACACACAAGCTGAAACGTCAAGACTGGGCCAAGAAATATCTCAAGACTGATTTTTCTAAGGTTTTATGGACTGATGAAATCAGAGTGAGTCTTGATGGGCCAGATGGATGGATTGGTAAAGGTCAGAGAGCTCCAGTCCGACTCGGACGCCAGCAAGGTGGAGGTGGAGTACTAGTTTGGGCCGGTATCATCAAAGATGAGCTTGTGGGGCCTTTTCGGGTTGAGGATGGAGTCAAGCTCAACTCCCAGTCCTACTACCAGTTTCTGGAAGACACCTTTTTTCAAGCAGTGGTACAGGAAGAAGTCTGCATCCTTCAAGAAAAACATGATTTTCATGCAGGACAATGCTCCATCACACGCGTCCAAGTACTCCACAGCGTGGCTGGCAAGAAAGGGTATAAAAGAAGAAAAACTAATGACATGGCCTCCTTGTTCACCAGATCTGAACCCCATTGAGAACCTGTGGTCCATCATAAAATGTGAGATTTACAAGGAGGGAAAACAGTACACCTCTCTGAACAGTGTCTGGGAGGCTGTGGTTGCTGCTGCACGCAATGTTGATGGTGAACAGATCAAAACACTGACAGAATCCATGGATGGCAGGCTTTTGAGTGTCCTTGCAAAGAAAGGTGGCTATATTGGTCACTGATTTGTTTTTGTTTTGTTTTTGAATGTCAGAAATGTATATTTGTGAATGTTGAGATGTTATATTGGTTTCACTGGTAAAAATAAATAATTGAAATGGGTATATATTTGTTTTTTGTTAAGTTGCCTAATAATTATGCACAGTAATAGTCACCTGCACACACAGATATCCCCCTAAAATAGCTAAAACTAAAAGAAAACTAAAAACTACTTTCAAAAATATTCAGCTTTGATATTAATGAGTTTTTTTGGGTTCATTGAGAACATGGTTGTTGTTCAATAATACAATTATTCCTCAAAAATACAACTTGCCTAATAATTCTGCACTCCCTGTATGTTCATTCAGTGAGCAGAAGTTGCTTTTTGTGAGCTTAGAATAAAGAATATTTATTGTATTAACATTGATAAATGTTTATTAAAAGTCATTAAACAGTGAGGGTTCTTGATTCAAATAATAAGTAGGCCATTATATCTAGTTATCTAGAGGAAGCTTCATATGGACAAAAACTTCAACAACAACACACTTTCTATACCTGCTAACAGATTATTTTACTTCTGTTAAAGGGTACTGTGGTCCATCGCTGTTAATAAAAAGCTGTTTGAGGTCGTGTATATTTTTGGATTATGTTTGTATAAAGCCTTAGTTCATCCTCACATTTTTATACATGCAGTATGTATAATGTTTTTTGCATTGTATGTCTGTACTCTTCATAGTGAATAAGTTTTAAAATACCTGGTGGCTGGCTCCTGCAAGTTCTTTTTGCAAGCAGAGTTGAGTTTCCTTCCCCAGCAGAGACTAGATCACCTGATCCCTTTCACCTCATACCTGCAGAAAGAAATAAACACTTTGTGACCAGCAAAGCAGCTACAGTTCCTACCGCTCAATGTGTAATAAAGCATTAAGCCTTTCCCACACCTTTCCGTGTGTTTATTAAAGCCATATGTATTTCTCATCATCCTGCTTTCTCTGCAATAACAAACCATTTCTCACTGCTTTATTTCACACTTTCATGAAGATACAGGGGAGAGAGTGGGAAGGGTTATGCTTCTTCCTGACTGCCTGACATGGGTGGTTATGGAATATGCAGATTGGATAGTTATCTCTCTTAAAGAGAAGATTCAAACTAAAAAAAAAAAAAGTTCTACTTACTCAGGGCTTCCTCCAGCCCCTGGCAGGCGATATGTCCCGCCGTAGCTCCGTTCCCAGCCGGTGGCCTGGGGTACCCCCTCTGTATAAGATGCTGACCTCGCTAGGTTGGTATTTTCTGCACCTGCGCTGCACCGCTTGGAGTGTTCTGGGCAAGCGTGTACTGCACCTGTGCAGAACGCTCCACACCATGTGATCCAGATAACAAGTGGCGCTCGCGCAGGCGCAAGAAATGCCGACCTGGCGAGGTCAGCATCTCCAGTGGAGGGGCCCCGGGCCACCGGCTGGGAGAGGAGCTGCGGCAAGGGACATATCGGCTGCCAGGGGCTGGAGGAAGCCCTGGGTAACTAGAACTTTTTTTTTTTATTTACCTCGGATCTTCCCTTTAAACTGAATACTCACCTGAAGACGCAGGAAGATGGATCACAGCGACGTCACCTAGCGACGAGCATTCATCAATCCATCTTCCTAACTATGGGAGCAAAAAGTACAGATGTGCAATGTCAATATTTTGTCTATTGCTAATTAAAGTAAATTTGCTCTCATGTGCATTTATAAAAATGGGAAGCTGAACTAGTGCTTTATTGACCTACTTAATATAACATCACAACCTTTCAATAAGATTGAGCCATGAATCAATGTACTTTGAGCTTTACGCTTCTTATATCTTGACATTTAGCTGTACAAGTTTGTCTTAGTGAAGCCATTATTCTCCTTCACAATTGGTATTTCAAACTATTCTTTTTGTAAGGACATTTTATCACATGTAATTTTCAAAAAATTTGATCTTTTTTGTTTTTTGTTTAGGTACCACTTCTAATAACAAAAAAGTTGCCACTAAGTCATCTTCCTCTACAATGGCATCAAATTCTGGCAAGCCAAAAGCTTCTAAAGAGCAGTTATCCAGCAAAAGTGGGATGTCAACCACAACAAGGGCCAAAAAATTACCTAGTAAAACTTTATCTGTGGATCAGTCCACGATGTCGCATTCTAGTTCAACAGGCCTAAAGAAAGTGGACAGGACTGACCTGACATCTCATCAGGTGGACTCTGAAACCCAAGAGACCTGCCCCACAGAAAATGCTGCCCCTGAACTGCAGCCAAAACCACAGTCCACTTCTCCTGCAGTGAAACACCAAGTCAAAATTCACTGCATCATCCCTGATCCAGGACAGGAGGCAGATCAGGACAATAATGCTGCTGCTTGTGAAATGATACTTCTCCAGGAAAACAGAAATGATAGCAATACTAGCTTAGATACAACTGGTGTGAATGAAGAAAATACACAGAGGTAAACAACTGACTCTAATTGCATTCAGATCTAACAATACCGTCAACATTTTTTTTTCATATGATCAGGAATGTATGCTATTGATATCAGAATACTATTGTGTGTATTGTAGACATTACAGGAAACAAATATGCTGACATAAGCCTATATGGCACCTATCTGCTGTGTGGCAACCAAATGTAGTCCTTCTAATAACACTGACTTTATGGTTTGTAATGTGTTCAAATGGATAATATTGTTTAATTGTTATGGTTATTATTTGATTCATTTATATCGCCCTGAAAGATTTTGCATTACTATAGAGAGTATATAGTTATATTACATACTGTCTTCACAGGAACTTACAAGTTAATCCCGCATTTGGTATTTTAGACTTTTGTGTGCCAATTCATAAAAATGTTCACAGGTGTGGTAGAAGTTGGTAAATCCCGAAGCCCATTGACTAAAACCTGTTTATAGCGGCAGAAGAGAGTGGAGTGTCTCTGTAGTGTTACAAGCTGTTCCATGCAGTGAGGGCATTACAATAGTAAGAGGCATCCCAGATATCCCTTTAGATGTCGTATAAGGAGAACAGTGGTGCCAAAAAGAACAAAATTAGCTGAGGAGGGGGTGCTGCATTTACCTCCTATAGGTAGACACACAGTCACTGTGCAAATTTAACTACTTTGGCCTTTTGGACGTATAATATACTGTACGTCCAAAAGGCCGCATGTGTGCTCCCATGCGCTCCCTCGGCTGATCGCGCGCTCCTGGGCCGTGGTTCATTAGCCCAGGGATCAATGGATCGGGACATGGTGCCCGATCATTGATCCCTTTCCCCGGCAGAAAAAGCGACTGCTTCTTTCGGAATCCTCGCTCTTTCTGCCTCTTACGTCCCTCTAAGCGTGCATGTTACGCTTAGAGTGGCGTAATATAAACAAACTCATCTTTGCCATCTTGTGGCCAAATAGTAAAAGTACATCTACAGTTAAAAAAATAAAAATAAACACCATATTTACATAAAAAAATTACTATTTACATCCCACCCTCCCAAAAATACCCAAATAAAATGCTTAATAAAAAAAAAGTAAATATTTACCTAAGGGTCTAAACTTTTTAAATATCCATGTAGAGATGAAATATTTCTTTCTTTTTTTTATTATAAGCTTTTAAATAGTGATGGATGCAAAACAGAAAAAAATTCACTTTTTTTTCCAAATAAAATATTGTCGCCATACTTTGTGATAGGGACATAATTTAAATGGTGTAATACACGGGACTATTAGGCAAATACAATACGTGGGTTTTAATTATGGAGGCATGTATTATTTTAAGACTATAATGGCCGAAAATTGAGAAATGATGAATTTTTCCGTTTTTTTCTTATTCTTCCTGTTAAAATGCATTTACAGTAAAGTAGCTCTTAGCAAAATGTACCACCCAAAGAAAGCCTAATTGGTGGCGGAAAAAACAAGATATAGATCAGTTCATTGTGATAAATAGTGATAAAGTTATAGGCGAATGAATGGGAGGTGAAAATTGCTTGGATGCATAAAGTGAAACACGACTGAGGGCTGAAGTGGTTAATGTCAAAGAAAATGTATTGATCTACTCCAACAGTGCAACGCATTTCACAGGCATAATCCTGCTTCATCAGGCAATAAAACATGGAGCAAATAACAGCAATCAGTCATGTAAACACCACGCGCCTCGCATTTACATGACTGATTGCTGTTATTTGCTCCATGTTTATTGCCTAATGAAGCAGGATTAAGACTGTGAAACGCGTTGCACTGTTTTTGAAGTATATCAATACATTTTCTTTGACATTGAATTTGCACAGTGATTGTGTGTCTACCTATAGGAGGTAAGTCCACCACCACCTCCTCAGCAACTTTTAACCATTTTAGCTAATTGTATTCTTTTGGCACCTTTGTCCTTATACGATATCCACCCTTGGTGGAGGGGTGTTACCCCTTCATTTCTTCAGAGAGCAACATCATAATGTTGAGTATGGACAGGTCTAATCTCCTCACCTGCATTTACAGTGGTCGCCTGATGGTCGCCTGATGGTAACCCTGGGTTGTGAATATAAATTTACTTACCTTACACTATCTATCTATTTACCAGTACTTACTACACTATAGTGGGCTCTCATTGTCCCCCCCCCCCCCCCCCCTTGTGTATTTACATTAGATGTACATGTTTTGTGATACTGTCTCTGCTTGCTCTGAATCTATTAGTCTTTCTTAACATTCTATTGAATTGCCACAGCTTAGATTAACTTCCAAGAAACTTTACACATGCCCTGCTTATAATAATAATAATAATTGCATTATTTGTATAGTGCCTTTCCCCTGTCGGACTCAACGCGCTTGTGAGGCAGCCACTAGAGCGCACTCAGTAGGCAGTAGCAGTGTTAAGGAGACTTGCCCAAGAAACTCCTTACTGAATAGGTGCTGGCTTACTGAACAGGCAGAGCCGAGATTTGAACCCAGGTCTCCTGTGTCAGAGGCAGAGCCCTTAACCATTACACTATCCAGCCACTACTGCTTAGGTGATTTTTACCACTAGCTCCTACACTTCTTCAAACAGGAACCCGAGAGGTTAAACAGCCAAACAGCCTAAGTTATTCAGGGAAAGCCTTTTTCTTTCTTATCTCGCTCTGCTGCTGCCTGAGGGGTTTAAAGGCTTGTCCCGCCTGAGTAGGCTGTGGGTCCTATTAGATTCCATCATCCAGACTTGCAGAAGACAGGAGTTGCTTCTATTGGCTCCCTGCTCCCCTTAGTCACAGCTCTCACTGCTTCTGCTTGTGAGTCACGGCTCCCAGCATAGTCTCCTCGTACAGACTCTGCACACTTCACCAATTCAAAGCAGATGGTATTCTTTAGTGGTATTACTGCACGTTGTAGGCTTTATGAATTGACATTTACTGACATGTGTTGAGGTATTTACTGCACGAGTCGGTAATTTACCTCAAAGCTCGGTAAATTCAGTTTTTTATGCAGTAACAGCCTTTATGAATTGACATTTTCCTAAGTGCTCGGTAAAATCAGCTGTTTTCTGCATTACCAAATGCGGCAATGCTTTATGAGTCGACCCCAATGTGTTGTAGGAGTCCCCCCCCCCCCCGTTCATAATGCTGCTTTTATGCTGGTGTTCGTGGCTTTATTTATTTATTTATATAGCACCGACATATTACACACCACTGTATAGAGTATATTGTCTTGTCACTAACTGTCCCTCAGAGGGGCTCACAATCTAGTCCCTACCATAGTCATATGTGTATGTATGTATCATGTAGTGCATGTATCATAGTGTGGGGCAAATTTTTAGGGGGACGCCAATTAACTTATCTGTATGTTTTTGGGATGTGGGAGAAAACCGGAGTGCCCGAAGGAGGCTTTGTTCTTGCTGGAATGATTCTGGTATCTGGTGGCCTGACTGTATATGATGGCTTGTCTGGTGAGTTTGGGGGTGATACCTGGGTATTGTAGAGAAAGCAGCTTCTGTTAGTGGGTTTTCTGTACGCTGATTTGTACAGTTTGACATTTTTGATGGATATAAGGAAGTTCACATACTTTGCGGAGTAATCCACTTTTAGCTTAAAGCTCTGATTATTCCAGAATTAACAATAGAATTAAACAGTGTAAACGCAAGCACTGCAAACAGTGTAATCACATTAATTATTACACATGCAAAATAAACCTTTAATATCACACGGGATCACTCTGTTTGTTGTCTATATTGCAGCTCATGATGTATCTCATACAGTGCAATAAGACTTAACAATAGAGAAATCTCACAGAAACTACAGAAGAGAGTGAGTCTACACAGATACACCATAACAGGACACAGTAAACTGAATTGTTGCTTTAGTGGTAGCCATCATTTGGCGCTTGTCTACTTTAGGGGACCCAGCAGGAAACCTCAGTTCTCCAATCACAGCTCCCACTACAGCACAAAGCATTGTGATTGGGCAAATAGTGTGGGCGTAGTTTACTACAAGCTACTGGAAACCTAGTTCGAGAGGTTGCTGCCCACCCAATCACACTCGCTGAAATTCCTGCTGGTTCCTCGAAAATAGACTAGACTCATTTTACCAATCAAAACATTAATTATAAACCTGACTGGTAAGCCTTTGAAGGGGAGTATTAAAAACGCATGAAAAGGAAAACCTTGAAGATCCCATGATCTGCTGGCCCTTCCAGGCAGCTACAAGGGTTTAGCAGGAGCAAGGCAGTGGTATCCACGCCCCCTTAGTCCACATCCGAGTGAGTGTCATCCGGCTGCTGGACATGACATGAGGCTGCTTACAAACACTGCCATTCAGTTGTATTACATAGCAACCAGATGGAAGATCAATGGCTCAACTGCTCAGCAAATGTACACTTCAGTTGTCCTTGTGAACGAGGCCTTATTGTCCTATAGAAGCATGAGTTGTTAGAAGATCCTTCCCCTATATGAATAAAATTGTAGCAGTGTTCCAGGAACTGTTTGTTCTGCAATACACTATAGACAAGACAAATACTACTATATGTACTGGATAGGAGACTTGGTAATTTCGGGAAACTGCTGGGAGAGGAATGTTCCTACTGTAAGAATATCAGCAGGCTGTCTGTCTACATGTATTTACCACGCTAAGCACAGTATGTATGATTTGGCCACCCGATCAATTGGGCGCAGGGTGATCAATGGCAGCTCACCCTGCTGCCGCTGAAATTCCGGGCGGTGTTAAATACTATTCCCCTTTGAGTCGTAGCACACGAATTACACTGTAAAAACGTTCTACGCTGCTATATAATAACATTACGTCTATAGCAGTGCCCAGTTCAGATGCAGCGTAGCAGTGAGCATACGCCAAAATTACCTTCTTCGTATTCAGTTTAGGAAAAATCTTTTTCTAAAGATAGTATCTTGCAGATGTGTTATAGTTCTAGGGGTGTGACTCAGAACTGGTGTTAAACAGAAAATATGCAAATCCCATTTAACAGGAAACCGAAGTTACAATGGCCAAATCAAAGCCAGATGCTGCTGATCAATTGGCCAGAACCCAAAGGGTGTAACAATAGCAACCAATTCTCTGACTGTCATGTGACATGCATCTAGAGTCGCATGGTGATTGACTGCATGGCGTGGTGAAAAAAGGTAGAGTGAAGAAGACCTGTCCTGACACTGGGAGCAAGTAATGTATGATGCTCCACTGCTGCTCTGCATTAATTAAGCACAGAACCGGGCCACTCATAATGGGGGTTAGCTAAACACTGGGGAGAGGGCCAACAGATCTCAGGGGGTACCAGCACTTTGAAGTTACACCCCTGCCAAAAGCTGATACATTAACACAGCTGCCAGGGTATTCCTGGGTTTCATTTGGCCTTTGCCACTTCTGTCTCTTGTTGAGCATGAATTTGCATATTCATGGCATTTTACGTTCTACACTTCTCAGAACTACTGAAACCAAAAGATCAGCCAGACCAGCTTCATAGCCAGTCAGAGACTTGGAATGCCAGCCGTGAAGCAAACCGAAGTTTCTTCATAGTAACAAAGAACAAATGTTCTTCTAAGATGCAAATCTTCACTCACCCAGAGCGAATTACATTTAACCAATCAAAGCCTCTAGCTGCTGGATATTTACAGCTTCTGGCTTCAGTAGGCTCTGTTTCTTTTCTTGTAACAAACACCAGGAGAATGGAGGACTAAATCTAAAGGTGGCCACACACCATACAATTTTTAAATTTGCAATTATTAATTAATTGTATTAACCATTTATAACGTATGTTTATCAAATCCAACATAACCAGTGTTGTTATCTTATACTGCTGTGTGTTGTAGTGATGTTCCATTGAAAAGCAATGATGACACTTCAAGCCTAAGAAGCCAAGAAATGACAGATGAGCCTTCTGACACTTCAGTCATTCCAGATGGAGATAGTGAAGGCAAAGGGAGCCAAACAAGTGACTCTGACTCAGATGGGCCCATACTCTACACAGACGATGATGACGATGATGATGACAGCACAGAAAGTGAGAGTGATGCCAATGTTTCCACTGAACAATGTATCCTACAGTCATACTTTTATTTTGTGATTGAGGCCCCTTTCACACAAGGGCATCACGTTACTCTTTGTTGCCGCTCTCTCTCCGCTCCCAAGTCGCAGTGACCATTAGTCATTGTAAGACTGGTCACAGTACCCGCGGTGCAACGTGATGCAATGGAAGTACTTTGGACGACCCAGAGGCGATGCACACTCTGCAGTGCATAGCCAAGCAGTACATATAGTAACGCTCAGCATGCAGTTGCATTAGAGTAAATGGCACTGCAGTAAACTATTTAGATTGTGACGGTGCGGCGCATATGTGCTATTCGGTCAAAATCCAGTAATGTCCTTCTGTCCCCCTCGGGGGCGGGGCTAAACATATCATCCTGTCGGCACACACTGCCACATTGTGTACAAAATAAATGGTGCAGTGCGATTTTCCTGCGTTCGTGCACAAAATCACACCGCACCAAGTGTACAATTAGCCTTAAGGTTAAAAAGCTACTGTATTTACTGACAACTCTGCTACCTGTGTCATATTTGACTGGATTGGGTCCAGCCTTACTTGGTTACAGTCTCAGCATGTGTTATAAGCTGAATCATAATAAAGCATGTGAACAGCTCTAAACATTCATGGAGTTATCAGACCCAGGTGTGTCACAAAATATTGCTTAGCAGAACATCCTTGTATCTAACCAACAGCTGAATGCCTTGATGTACCGTGTGTTACTAAATATGGATTTAATGCATGATTTGTGAGGAAGTAGTATGACCGCTTTAAGGACCACATAATATAAACTGAGTTCTGGCCAATTGATGACCTTTTCCTCATTGAGGTGGTCAGATATGTGAAGGGCCAGCCCTTATGTATAAATAGTTGGTGACTGTATGCAGGCGTTCAGGAAGGGAATGCTGCACACCAAACAGTGTAGACTTTATTCCTGGTGGCCATTATTTTTACTGAATGGCCACACATAATGGAAACAGCCGTTACATCCACAGTGGTAACAGCAAAAAATGTTCAATGCAAAATTAATTTCCCCTTATATCGCCCTCGCAGACATATATTGTTCTTGATTATTTTTTCTTCTATTTTTCCTTTATGCACTTCCCAGGGATATTTGGGATGTGAGATAGACTGAATAGACTGACCTGACACTAAACCAAAGTTTTCTTAATACACACCTCTACCCTCTTTCAAAACCTTGTTAATCAGTTTGAAAACCAATTGAAATTAGCTTTAAATAACTTACTGCAAGTTTTATAGCGTGTTCCTTCAATTAGAGCACATGCACTTAACCTATACTAAACTATATATTGTACTATCTGCTATAAACCAAAAAGAAATCCATGCAGAAGAACAGAGGCGCCAAAAGGATAAAAGGAAGCTAAATGAGCTTAAAAACCAAAGCCTTGGTAAATAGAGGAGGTAGTGGTGGACTTACCTCCTCCAAGTAGACACACAACGACTGTAGTAAAGACAGTCAATATGTTTTATTTATGAACTCCAAATATGCAACGCGTTTCGCAGGTTTGATCCCGATTCATCAGGCAATAAAAACGGAGCAATAGCATATGTGGTCAGTAGAAGAGCCAGAGCCAGTAGAAGAGCCAGTTGGCCCCCAATCACCACAACCTTTTTTTTTTTTTTTTTTTTTTTTTTTTTTGTATTTCAGCAATGTAAATAAAACGTGTTATAATTTGTCTCTGTGTATTTCATCTGAAGGTGCATTGGCTAGTAAAATCCGTCGTAGAGACACACTTGCTATAAAGCTTGGGAACAGACCCTCTAAAAAGGACCTTGAAGACAAGAACATTCTACCACGTACCTCTGAAGAGGAGAGACATGAGATGTGGCAGCAGATTGGAACAAAACTAGTCAGGTATTTACTAATGGTGTATGAAGGCTTAATACTTACTTTTAACCACTTTACCCCCAGCGGTGCGGATTTATCCGTCCCTTTTTCCACTCTGTTAACACCAAGGGACGGAAAAATCTGCACCTGGCACCGCTCCCGCTCGCTCGTCCGCTCGCCCTCGCGCTTGTGCATGCCGCCGCCCGCTTGCCCGGAGATCAATGAACGGGAAAAACCGTTTCCGTTCGTTGATCCAAGCCTCCGCAATGATCAGCTGCTTCTACGAAAAAGTTTTCCAGCCTCATAACAATTCTTGCAAGCGTCCTTCCGGACGCTTGCAGGACGCATAAACAAAAAGTTACTGTGGTCATCTTGTTGCCAAATAGTAAAACTACACCCTAAAGCATTTTTCATATAGAAATACATTAGTTATACACAAAAAATTAACTCATTACCTCCCACACTCCCCAATTTTTTTTTTGTAATAAAAAAAAAAATGACAATTAAAAAAAATACATAAATCGTTACCTTGGGGACTGAATTTTTTAAATATTTATGTCAGGGTATAACACTGTTACTTTATAAACTATGGGCTTGTATTTAGGGATGGATGCAAAACTGAAAAAAATGCACCTTTATTTCCAAATAAAATATTGGCGCCAAACATTGTGATAGGGACATAATTTAAACGGTTTTATAACCGGGACAAATGGGCAAATAAATTTCATGGGTTTTAATTGCAGTAGCATGCATTATTTAAAAACTATAAAGGCCGAAAACTGAAAAATATTTAGTTCCCACATTTTTTCCTATCTTCCCATTAAAACACATTTAGAATAAAATAATTCTTGGAATAATGTCCCACCTAAAGAAAGCCTAATTGGTGGTGAAAAAAACAAGATATAGTTCATTTAATTGTGATAAGTAATGATAAAGTTATAGACGAATGAATGGAAGGAGCGCTGAAAGGTGAAAATTGCTCTGGTGCTCAAGGGGTAAAACCCCTCAGTTGTGATGTGGTTAATAATCCCTCTAACCTAGTTCAGATGTTTGCAGGAAATGTTTTCTGTACACAAACAAACAAATGTTTTAGTGCAGTGGCTCTCAACATTATTTTGGTATGTACCCCTTATAAAAGATGGAGCTTACCAAGTACCCCCTGGTATTGGTAACATTGTCTCATGTACCCCCTAGGAACCCCTTGATACATAAACATTTATTAACCAGATACCTTTACTGTGAATAAATCATTTCCAAGCCTTCCCTGCTGTTTTTAATCATCTAAACTGTATATAACTATTTGTTTATATATCATTTACTAAAAATGTCCTTTGCTTCCTAAAATATGTATTCAGTTTGATTGCCAGAGCTATTTATATTATCCAAAAACAAAAAAAAACCCAGTGGCTTCAAATATTTTCATTACTTATAATATTTGATTAGGATTTAGCTAAACCTTTATTAAATCCCAGTGCAAAATAGATAACTACTACCGCCACTACTCCATGGCACTATGGCCTGGGAGGTACCAGATCTGCCAGCCATCCTGATCTTGGGCTTCAGTCTGTCTGTTGCAAGGCCAGCCAGGGAGTTGCTTTCCTCGTGGTTATTCAGAAGGACAAATTGCCAGCCTGGCATAATCACCCACTTTTCACTTTACTTATAATATTCGGGGTATCTTCATATAGGAAGTACAGGTCAGCACGGGTTCAGATGTGCTATTGTCCTTGAAAGAACTGGCATCAGTTACAAATGAACTACTAATGGCTTTATATATATCTTGTATATAGCTTTCTCACATGAACAGGAGGCTGCCATCCTAAGGGTACATTTATACATACTTTAGATTTTCTCCTGAAATTATCATGAATGATTGTTTTGGGCTAGGGCAATATACATTCGTATCACTAACTCTGCCTCAGGGGAGCTCAAAATCTAATTTTTACCGTTTTCAGTCGTAGGTCAATTTTAGGGATTACCAGTTAACTTTCTGGGATGTGGGAGGAAACTGGAGTGCCTAGAGAAGACCCACACAAATACATACTCCATGCAGATAGTGCCCTGCCCTTTTTTAAATGGGGAACACAGTGCTGCATGGACAAAGTGCTGTTCACTACACCTCTGTGCCACCCAAAAGTTCAACTTCATCTGGACTGAGTCATGTAACTGTTGGATGTAGATATTTTCCAAATGTTCACTAATGTGTGAGAATCCGCTCAGCTGCCTGCACAGGCAGGCAGCCTTTTGACCATGGTTTAGGTTTGCTTGCTGCAGGACTCAGGAAAGGAGACCTTCTGTCAGTTGTGCAGCTTGTGTTGCTGAGGGATTTGCATACATTAGTCATGCAAATCCGTTACCTGCCTTCTTTTGATGACTGGCACTATAAAAGCATTCTGCTCCCAGAATGCTTGGCTGGACATTTCCCTTCCATGGTCTGTTCCTGATGGACACTGCTGGAGTGTCAGCCATTGCTATCTAGTATAGTTAATTCCTGGGGGTTGCTTTAGGCTCCCCTTCTAGCCCAGTCAGGTTGTATTATCTGTTTTGCCTGTTCCGTCTGTCTTGTGTTTGGATCGCACAAGCCCTAGCGTTAGCGGCTGTGGATCCTTCTGATTGAGTCTGGAGTGTAGGTTGGAACAGCGGTTGTTTCTGCCTACCTCATCTGTTCTGTCTGCCGTGTGTTTGGATCGCACTCGCCCTAGCGCTAGTGCTGGGGATCCTTCTGTTCTGTCTCCTGGGATCACGCTAGCTACTTTTTGCTAGCGCTGGGGATCCTTCTGTTCTGTCTTCTGGGATCGCACTAGCCACTTTTCGCTAGCGCTGGGGATCCTTCTGTTCTGCTACTCTGTCTCCTGGGATCGCGCTAGCTACTTTTCGCTAGCGCTGGGGATCCTTCTGTTCTGTCTTCTGGGATCGCGCTAGCCACTTTTAGCTAGCGCTGGGGATCCTTCTGTCGCTTGTCCCTGTTTTCGTGTGTCTGTCTTGTCTGCTGCGCTTGCTGGAGGCTCGGTGAGGTAACCGTTAAGCAAGCGCTCGCGTCCTCTGTTTCATGTTTGTCTGTTAATGGTTAGTTAGGCGTGCTTGTCTCTATTGTGCTTATCACGTGGAGACCTCGCATAACCGCGTGCACTGTTGCGAATGAGTGCGGTGTTCGCGGTTAGCTAGCATTTGTTATTTTCCGTATCTCCTTATTGTATTATTTGCTGTGCCTTTGCTACTCTCGTGCTCCGCCTTGCTGTAACCTTGTGTCACGTCTGGCGATCGCACCTCTCGCGATCGCGTTCCTGCTTCTTATCTGCTGTGGTGTGTGCACAGTCGCGGGTTGGCGACTAATTTTATGCACACACACACAATCTGTCTCTGTGCTCACTCTCAATCGCTTCTCTTGCGATTGCGTTTCTTCCCTTCATACAATTCCTGTCTGGCGTGTGTGGTAGGGCAGAGGAGCTGTTCCTCTGCACTCCACAGCTCCACCTGCCAACAGGTATTTCCCTCTGCAGGTGCATAGCACCTAGCCTGGGTGTCCTCAATTATACGCTTGTGGAGGAAATCCGCCGCGTCAGCGCACGTCTGGTGCGCTGACCACGGAGACGATTCCGCAATCGTTACAGAATGTCCAGCCAAACCAAAATTCCCAGGGCAGAGGGAACCTTCGATTTTGTTCAGATGTCAATGCCTGAGGCAAAGGCATATGTGGATCCTATTATAGGTAGGATCGCACACTACATTAAAGCAGTTAAAAAGTCTGTCCTCGTTCCTGACCCCAACCCATATGGAGATTACCTAGATACTGGGTTGTTTGAACCGCCATTTGCCTCATGGGAGATTGGGGCCTTGTTGGAAGAGTTTGATTTCGATTGGAAAGCCTTTTGCGATTTTTATATCGCAAAGAGCGCGGATGACCTGAATGATTGTCTCGACTCTATGTACCTTTTGATCGATTCTGATGAATGTGATGAGTGTGATGTGGATCTGGTGATTTATGTGTGGCAGACTATTTTGGACGAATTGCACACACACCAACCAATTATTTCCAATAAAGAGACACCATTGTCACATGATTATTCCTGTCTTTCTGGGGTAAAGCAAGTGAGTTTGGACACTGTGCGACCTGAAATGAATGGGTGTGCCTTGACTGTGGACACCTGCGTGAATTCTGATGGAGTTTCTCCCGTTTGTTTAGAGGTTAAATCTGTGCGATCTGATGCCGGTTTCTCAGATGTTCCTGTCGATTGTGATCGGCGTGTGTGTGTCAGGTTTGTCAATAATTTGTGTGATCCCTTGTCATGTAAAAACAGATCTTCTTCTCTCAGTACTACTTTAAGATCCTCCATCTATGATCTTGCTATGGGGAAAATTCCCAAACTACGCAGTTTCAAGAGTAAAATTAATATGATTCCTCATGTTGTTGTCACAACTTCCCCTAACATGGTTCAGTATGAATGCTCAGACCTAGTCAGGTGTGAATGGGAGCCCCCGTTCCAGAAAAAACAGCTCGAAGCGTTG
This sequence comes from Hyperolius riggenbachi, assembly GCF_040937935.1. Lineage (NCBI taxonomy): Eukaryota > Metazoa > Chordata > Amphibia > Anura > Hyperoliidae > Hyperolius > Hyperolius riggenbachi. The sequence goes on along the minus strand of NC_090649.1, from coordinate 316,885,444 downwards.
GCGTATGAATTGGAGAACGATTTAGAGTCGTTTTGTGAGTACTACATTGCCAGAAGTGAATCTGTCTTGAGAGCATGTATAAGTTATGCTTCCGCCTTAAGAGAAAAAAAGGGGTGTGAATTTGACTTTGTGAGTCCGCTGATTTGTATGTGGAAAATGATTCTAAATGAATTACGTGTACGTCATTTAGGTGACGTTTGTAAAGGTACATTGTCAGCTGGCGTTTCTGAGATCCAGCAATCCAGCCTGGAGACCTCAGAATCCCTGTCTTTGGAGTGTTCGGTTTCGCAACCTAAAGCGATTGTGGATTCGCAAATTTTGCGTTCTGTCTCCTCGGATTCGACATCGTTAGCCGAGTCTAAGAGTGAGACAGCACTTTGGTTTTGTAAACCTGATACTGAAGCACCTTTGCTATGTCCAGAGAAGGTGTCTCTGAGCCTGCCCTGTATCATGAATAAAGACATTATGTCCACTCGCATTGACATTTGCGAGTCTGATTCTGAAGTAAGTACTGACTCTCCACCCAGTAATCTGGATGAGTCAATATTACCTTGTTTAAAATCTCCTGCAGTGGTCCTAGAGGCTCGTCTAGGTATTGCAACCATTGTTACCTGTTTCTCTGCTATTTTGGAATTGCAGTCTGGTTTGACTGCTATGGAGGAATTTCCCTGCAGTGAAACGAAACTCAGAAAGCCAGAGTTAGTTTCACTAGATATTTCTGTGTATCCCTGTCCTGATGATGAAATTCAGTCTCAGTTTATGGTGGAACCTTCCCTGGGACATCTGCCCGGTTCACAAAATAAAGTTCAAGCCTTGCCCTGTAACATGGATAGTTCAGAATCCTTCTTAGGAAACTTGAAAAAGGATGTTCCTGAGGTCCTGTCTGACCTCCTGGAGATCTCCGAGTTCCTCCCAAAGGGTGCAGAACCTGTAGGAGATGTCTTCTGCCCCCCAAGTCCTTCTGAGGTGTTGCCCACTTCAGTAGGCATTGCTGCCTTGCTGGCTACCTTTTCAGCTCTGATGGAGCTTCACGCCTGTGTAGTCAATGATGATATTATTGTCACAGAAATTTCTGAATTTGTATCCGAGTCTTCTTTTGAAAGTCCAGTGCCTGTGACCTCCACTCATGATGATTCTTTGCCCGGTACTGGTTTTGGTCTTGACGTGCCGGACTCTGAGGTTGGCAGTTCCCCGACATGTCCTGAGGTTTCTCCTGTGCTGGTGTACCCCAGTGTGCTCTGTGACCCAGAAAGCCCAAGTGTGCCTCGGTTACCAGCGTACTCAGATGCTTCCTCGGTGGAGACATGCTCTGATATGGCCTGCCTGCTTGCATGCCCAGAAGTGGTCCCTGAAAGTCTTGATCTTGATGGGTGTCCTCGTAATTCTGAATCCGGAATTGTCATTGGTTCCATGGGGGTTCTTGGTAATTCTCCATGTGAGCCTGGTGATTGTTCTACCCTCTTGGGATCTCTGTGGAGCTTCAAAAGGTTCTGGGAGATTCCGGGAGAGATTTTGCTTGGTACCCTGGATAAGATCAACGGTGGCTTTTGTGTTGTAAGGGACACTTCGAACAGGTATTGTGGCAGGTTTGGTATTTTCGGACGCTCCTTGGAAGGTGGTGGGTATTGTCTGGAGGGTGTCGATGGCTTCTTCTCTGGTATCCACAGTCCTGATGGGTGTTACGCTGAGACTGGTAGTGCTGACGGGCATGTTTCGGTGGCTTCTGTTTCCGATGAGGTCGGTTTCGGGTGGACTGACTCTGGAATTGGACCTTGTCGGGCTGCCCCGACCTTCATGAGTCTTCTGTTAGAGTGGTTTGGAGATATCAGTTTTGAGGGTCGTCTGGAATTCGACCCTAGGAGGGGGGGTACTGTGAGAATCCGCTCAGCTGCCTGCACAGGCAGGCAGCCTTTTGACCATGGTTTAGGTTTGCTTGCTGCAGGACTCAGGAAAGGAGACCTTCTGTCAGTTGTGCAGCTTGTGTTGCTGAGGGATTTGCATACATTAGTCATGCAAATCCGTTACCTGCCTTCTTTTGATGACTGGCACTATAAAAGCATTCTGCTCCCAGAATGCTTGGCTGGACATTTCCCTTCCATGGTCTGTTCCTGATGGACACTGCTGGAGTGTCAGCCATTGCTATCTAGTATAGTTAATTCCTGGGGGTTGCTTTAGGCTCCCCTTCTAGCCCAGTCAGGTTGTATTATCTGTTTTGCCTGTTCCGTCTGTCTTGTGTTTGGATCGCACAAGCCCTAGCGTTAGCGGCTGTGGATCCTTCTGATTGAGTCTGGAGTGTAGGTTGGAACAGCGGTTGTTTCTGCCTACCTCATCTGTTCTGTCTGCCGTGTGTTTGGATCGCACTCGCCCTAGCGCTAGTGCTGGGGATCCTTCTGTTCTGTCTCCTGGGATCACGCTAGCTACTTTTTGCTAGCGCTGGGGATCCTTCTGTTCTGTCTTCTGGGATCGCACTCGCCACTTTTCGCTAGCGCTGGGGATCCTTCTGTTCTGCTACTCTGTCTCCTGGGATCGCGCTAGCTACTTTTCGCTAGCGCTGGGGATCCTTCTGTTCTGTCTTCTGGGATCGCGCTAGCCACTTTTAGCTAGCGCTGGGGATCCTTCTGTCGCTTGTCCCTGTTTTCGTGTGTCTGTCTTGTCTGCTGCGCTTGCTGGAGGCTCGGTGAGGTAACCGTTAAGCAAGCGCTCGCGTCCTCTGTTTCATGTTTGTCTGTTAATGGTTAGTTAGGCGTGCTTGTCTCTATTGTGCTTATCACGTGGAGACCGCGCATAACCGCGTGCACTGTTGCGAATGAGTGCGGTGTTCGCGGTTAGCTAGCATTTGTTATTTTCCGTATCTCCTTATTGTATTATTTGCTGTGCCTTTGCTACTCTCGTGCTCCGCCTTGCTGTAACCTTGTGTCACACGTCTGGCGATCGCACCTCTCGCGATCGCGTTCCTGCTTCTTATCTGCTGTGGTGTGTGCACAGTCGCGGGTTGGCGACTAATTTTATGCACACACACACAATCTGTCTCTGTGCTCACTCTCAATCGCTTCTCTTGCGATTGCGTTTCTTCCCTTCATACAATTCCTGTCTGGCGTGTGTGGTAGGGCAGAGGAGCTGTTCCTCTGCACTCCACAGCTCCACCTGCCAACAGGTATTTCCCTCTGCAGGTGCATAGCACCTAGCCTGGGTGTCCTCAATTATACGCTTGTGGAGGAAATCCGCCGCGTCAGCGCACGTCTGGTGCGCTGACCACGGAGACGATTCCGCAATCGTTACATAATGTATGTTACTCATTAGTATTTCTGATGCCTTAGACTCCATCATTAACTACATGATTATAACACTTGGACTGTTTGTGAATGAGGTGTAAGCATTCCTTGCATTACCCATAATGGCTGTTGTTGAAAATATTACTTGAAGATGATTTGTATCAGAGACATAGTCAAATAGTTTAAATGTTTTTATACTATCAAGAAAGAAGAGGCATCTGCTTCTCACTAAGGCTACTAGAGGCACATATAGTAGGGAGAAGAATGAAAAGGGATGTGAAGGAATGAAAAAATGCAACCCACCCCACTACAAACCTGTTGTGAGGAAAATAATTACGGCATGTAATGTTAGTACATGGTAATAAACAAGGAGTGGAAATTATTAGACACCTTGACCTCATGGGCCCAAGAGTTGTGCCCTTGCATTCTTTGCAGCTGATTTGGCAAGACAGGTGCAAGAAAAGTGGAGCATGAAAACACAGGCTTGTGTCAACAACATGTCTGTTGTAAACTTCTAACACAAACTTGTATTGCAGCTGCTACAATCAGCTGCTTCAAAACAGCATATTGTAGCAGTTACATCACAAGTTGACAAGTTGATAGAAACACCATTGTATGTTATTATCAAAGGTGCTGCTAAACTTCTACGTCTCTGTGCATCTTCAAAATGATACCAATACATTTATGTCAGAGACCCTGTTTGCAGCTAGGCAAGAAGCGGCGCTAAAATGGCTGATTTTGCCCACTAAAGGGCCTAAGCCGACTAACGCGGTTGTGCATAATTGTGTCCGCTTTTCAGCACCAGATCAATGTTACAGATGCTGAAAAGCAGACAGAAGCAGACACAACTGCATTAGTGGGCTCAGGCCCTAAGGCTGAGTGGGTGAAAAGAATTAACAATGCCTTCCCATTAAAAAAACGTATATATGCACATATAAATATGATCCCTGTATTTCACAAAATATGGGACAAGTGGTTAGAATGTTGACAGGAACAAGAAGGTGCTCAGTATAGAACTTTGTAAGTCAGCTGAGGGGATCCTAGACACGCTAAATAAAAGTTACTGTGATCCCAGCAGAGCACCCGTCTTCGTGTGACTTGTGCCACATGCATGCAATCCACTTCTTTATGATATGACCAAATTTCACTGTTCGACCTGTGCTACTGTTCATTAATTATTCTGGTTGTATCCTGGCTAGAACTGTTTCTTTTTTCAGAACTGAATCCGGGTTGCTATTGATTGTCAATACATTGCGACTGATGCACTACAGAAGACTGTATTATATGTAATTTTCCATGATCTGTTGTCCTCTACTTAGCATATGTAGTAGAAATGTACATGGAGATGTTTATTCTGTTTCAGTTTCCTATGTGCATCAATAGCATTTTTCTTGTTGGAAAAACATCTCTGTGCATGTGACATAAACCCTAGTGGAGCTGTTGGCCAAAGCAACCAGTCAGGTTTTAAATACTGGATGGAAAAAGGATTCTGACCGATTGCTCTGAGCAACTACCCCATTTTATACAATCAATAACCTGTGTATTGAGTCATGTCTTAAGTGTCTTTCCTCTCTTGCGGATAGTGGTGATACAGTATTCTGTACTAGGTATGACAGGGGATTAAAGGGCAAATGCTTAGCATGATTTTTAGGAAATTTGCAATCCCTTGACTTACCTGTTGGTGGTGCTGTGTTTCATATATGTACTACATATACTGTATCCCTGCTGGCTGTCAGCAGGAGTCTCCCAGCAGTTCCTGAACATCTGTTATGCTTCACCTACAGCTGTTGGGAGCTTTATATTCCAACTCCTCACTAAAGCCATCACAATTTAGTCTGCAGTAGTTAGCATTCTTGTTATATGTCAGTATGTTAAATAATTCAGCCAAATCAAAAGTGTAAAAAAAAACATGTTTTTCCTTCTCAGAGCATCAGTGAGATGATATCCTTCAAAGATATGCTTCATGTAAACCTACGCTTATTTCTTACAGGAGACTCAGTCAAAGGCCCACTAGTGAAGAACTGGAGCAAAGAAACATCTTAAAACGTAATTATACAATCAATTCAGTTTAGCATTTTAGAGTAGTTTAAGGCCCGGTTGGACTAAAAAATGGTCCGTTTAGTGGACCGTAACTAAACAGACCCTAATGGAGGTGAATGGATCTTAGTTAATAAATAGCATCCATTCACTAGGGATGGTCTATGAGATGCAAATATATTTGAGTTGATGCAGCATTATGCAAATGTATGCAGTTTGAAAATGAACCAATCAAATCCTACTGAGCTAAAATTAGATTGGTCCATTTTCAAGCTGCATAAATTTGCATCCAAAATTTGCATAATCCTGCAGCAACTCAAAATGTATTTGCATCTCATTGACCATCCCTACCGTTCAGGTAGAAAACCAGCTGCTGCAGGTCCGGTCAGAGTTCCCTGCAGCATGCAGCGAAGAAGCAACGGCATCTAATGGCTGCTCTATTTTATTATCATTTTAGTGTTTCTGTGAATAAGTGATTTCATACAATGGCTGTTTTGTACAATTCAATCATACATGTGTTAAACAGCTACAAAAACCAAGCCATAGGTGAATAGAATGCATTTTACATTTTAGCAGAGAGCTTGTTTGTAATTCAGATTTCAATTACAGGAAACTTCTTCCAGGAAAATATTGTGTAAACAGCTGAATAGTTTCACAGTGCTTCTCACTACATTCCAGATCCCCTTCTGCAGTGCGCAATATAAACCTGCAAAACACTCACTAGAAAGATTAAACACTGAATTCAACAAATTTGTACTTTATGCATGTCGGCTCTTCCATTATATCTCTTTGTCTCTCTGTTCCTCTAAAATCTTATAAAATAGATAAAGTGATATTTTATGGATATTTAAAGTTGTACTTGCCAACTTCCCTCATTTTTTCTTTTTCTGACTAAAGGCCACTAACCCCAAGCCCAGCTTAAAGGACCATTATCTTGAAACGAGTATGTCCAGTAGAAAGAGTGTATTTTTAAACCCCTTAATAATAAAATAAAATAGTGATACTATTGACCCCTTTTCCTTGCCTAGCGAAGAAACAAACCAGAACAGACTAATGCGCTACAGAGCTTACCACAAAGCTGCTTTATCCACATGTCCCCCAGCATTACATAGGTCTTCCCCATAGCCCACACTGCAGGAGCGCACAGGAACACTGCTGGAGATTCTTCCATGCAGACAGGTGATGCCACCACAGCTCATGATGTTATTCTGTAGAGGGGACCTTTATGTTCCATCTCTACAGGCAGTAGAATGGGCAACTGCTGTGCATCAGTACACTCTATGGGGAAGAACTAAGTAATGCAGGGGAAGATGTAGATGAAGTAGCTCTGTGGCAAGCTGTTGATGCTCCCCTACAGAGTGTTATATATTTACATTCAAGTAAGAAAAAGGGGAAAGTAGTACAGTATTACCATTTTATTTTACCATGTACTCTCTATGTGCCAACTTAGTTAGTGTTTCTAACATTAAGTGGTCTATTTATAAAAAAAGGCAATCAGATTGCCAGAAGAATGTTATTTCTACAGAAATAATAGCACTTTTCTGCCAGTCCATATTTAGAACTGTGGTGGTCAGCTTCCCACTGTCAACCATTAGCATCAATATGTACATTTGTCTTATTTATAAAGCAGGGATCAGATCAATCACCACTCTACTGATAGCCAGGTACAGTTCACCACTTTCATAATGATGAACAACATCAGCATCAATAGAGAGTTTTATTTTTATATGTAAAATGTCAAGGACTAGAACTCATCCCCATGTCCAGTGGACGAGGAGGGGTAATTCAACCCATGCATGGGTGGAGGGTAGGTCCTCGGATTGATTCCAGATATCTGCTCCTCAGGGAAATGTGTATAGGGGTACATTTGTAATTTTTACCATTTTACACAAAAAAAAATCCCCTGGTGTTGTTTACCCATCATTTTACTGATCTGACCAATGAAAATTCTTTCCACTGAAGATTTTTGTTGGTAGGATCTAATGACAGGAGACTGAATTATGTTTTTTGTTGGGGCCTCCTTTCACTACACTAGTAAGGATTCTCACTGGGTCTGATTAACAGACCAATGAAGAGCCCACAGTGGAGAACTCTTAGTGCTTAGTGCTTCATATTTAGTGTAGTGTTGGAGCTGACCAGTCTTGGGGGGGGGGGGTTAAACAAAATTGACAGAAGACCCATTAGAATAACTAGGACTTGAAGTTGAGGATTATGAAGAGCGATATTAAGAAAAATGTTTTCTTAAACACATTATAATGTTGGTGTCTGATGTTTATTACTCTTCCCTGTATGGAGTAATAGGTAATGCAAATAGTCACCATATTCTTCCCTCTTGGGAGCGCATATATCTGTGAGCCTTCAATAGAAGGGGCTTCCAGATTCTACCATAAGTCATCCAGATGATCTACCCTCAAATGCAAGAGGTCAACTACGACCACCTCCTTCTGGACAGATGAAGTAAGCTCCCTGTCCATTACATCAGACAAGGGTGCTTTTAAATAGGCAATAATTGTTTAGTGTAGGTACGGTATGTGGCTGATTTATTACAGTAGAAATATGCTGCACTAGATTGACGTTTTAAGGTACATAAAGGTATGTTTCTTACTTGCCTGGATGTAGGCTTTAATTTTCCACGAGAAAATAATTTATGCACCATAAACTAAAATATTAGCTCTCATAAGGCAAATAAATTCTTTAACATTATGAAACTAATAACTGGTCTTATTTAGTATCATTCCTTTAATAATTAGCTGCTATTTCATCCAGTCAGTGCATTCTTTTAAAGTCAGATTATGTATGGGATGTGTCACATGTTTCCATTAAGGAAACTTAACTTGTTTCCTGGTGTCACCCAACTGAACTCCATGATTCCCCATTATTTTCTGTTGGCAGACCCAGTAAACCTAGTAAAATCTCCTTTGAAATGTATATGAAAAATACACTTTAGAGAAACCAGATGCTGGGTGTCACCAAGTCAAATTAACATTAATGTCCTCAAAACAGCAATTCACGAAACAATTTGAAATAATAAAAAGTGCTATTACAAAAGTCAAAACATAACAAGTCTAGTTGGAATGCAGACCTTCTTCAGAGCCATATGGCTCCTTCCAATAAATGTGTTATACTGATAGTTGTAGGCTATACTGCACTGCAGATGTTGTTATCTAGATTGGTCTACGTCTGATAGGAATTCATATAAAACCTTTTATTTATTCACATTCCTATACATATTCACAAAAACCCTCAGTTCACTAGTATCAGTCTGGTTTTACCTCAGTAATTTAATAGGTTTTTTCATAAGCAATAAACTGGAGAATGATATGCAAGTGAGATAGGAATCAGCACAGTTGTGGTCAACTACAGTTTAAAGTACTGCTGAACTGTGAATGCCTTTTTTAAATATTTGTACATTCTCCTCTGAAGTATGATAAGCTAGTAGTGTAACATGCACTGTCAGGTTCATGGCAGATGAAAATGATTCATTTCATCCTGGCTGTCACATGTCTACGTGGTCTACTAAGCCCCACCTGTAGATATTAGGGAAGATTTCAGTAGAGATGCTGTGTCATTTCAATCACAGCACCACAGCATGCTAGCTTTGTCCAATGCAATATACAGCTATACAACCACTGATCACATACCATTCCTGCCCGGATGTAGGAATTGTACAGACAGGAAGAAGGAATATTTGAAGAGTGCATAACAGAGAAAATAAAAGCATTTCATGTTTTCCTCTGTCAGTATTCGTATTGGATTATATTGGTGCCAGTATCCATATTGGATTACATTATATAGCGGGTTCCATGGACATGCATAAGCATCTAAATATGTATTTAGTTTGTTAGCTAGGGAAGATAGCGCCAGACTGCAAGTGGCATGCTTATTCTTCTGTAGGTCAGAGTAATAGTTAATGAGATAAATAGGGATAAGTCATGAGATTAACAGATATGGAGAGATCAACTGCAAGCTTAAGACAGATAAGGAGAGATCATTTATAAGATAAGTTTTGGGATTTAACCCCATAGTGTGCACATAATGGAATTCTCATGGTGTTTGTACCTTTATCATTCAGAGAAAAATGAAGATGAGGAGCAGGAAGCAAGACGAGAACTAAAGCGAAGGCTCACACGCAAGGTATAAAGCTGCTGGCATAAGCAACAACATGTCGTACTGGCTAAAAAGTCTTAAACCTAGCAAACCACTGATTACCGACATGCACAGCCAAATCCTCGAACATCTAGATACCTGTATATATTGAATTGCATCTTTCAATGTAGCCAGTCTAAATGAATAGCCAATTCTTACTATCAATGGCTCTAATTAACTCTTGCTGGAAAATCATTGTATCTCTATGAGACCCTGTTCTAAACAATTAAATTTAGTGTGAGGTAATTTTGGTGTCCAAAACAATTGTTATTATTTTGGATCTAGGAGATACAACACAATGGCAAACATGTCTGCATCACAACACGGTGCTGCCTTCTCAATCAAAATGAGCAAGTGTATTATAAAAATCAATGCTATTTCTCAGTATCCACATTTGCAATGCTGTCTTTGTACACTTTATACTCTGTTCCTCTGTTAAAAAAAGGGGTTTACATAATTTGCAAATAATCACATTATGTTTTTGGTTATATTTTGCACAGCGTCACTTTTTTGGGAAATGGGATTATAAAGTCATAAAAATAACAATAGTGCATTACCGTTTTCAGCATATAATGCAACAACATTTTTTCTCTGTCTGTCACTTACAGCTCAGCCTGAGGCCTTCAGTGGCTGAATTGCAGGCCAGGCGTATCTTGCGCTTCAATGAATATGTGGAGGTTACAGATTCTCTGGAATATGACCGTCGTGCTGACAAACCGTGGGCAAGGTTAACTCCTGCTGATAAGGCAAGGGCACATGCTTTCTCTAGTGATAAGTAACAAATGTTAGCCCATATGCCATTAACTTTTTCTCCTGAGTTTTTTATTAGAAGATATTTTCACATCCTGTCAATAAAATATGTTTTAAAACACCAGCAAGCAAGAAAATACTCAAATTTTTATAGTAGTTTTTCACCTACGTTTGGCAGATTTTCAATTCCAAAGTGTTGGAAAGTTATATTAAATATAAGGTGAAAAATGATCTCCTAGGAGGGTACTCGGGAGATAAAGTGAAATGCATATGGGCCAAGTGTGTCTGTGTGTCATGTGATGTGTTGTGTGATTTGACAATAGTTTGTGCCATTATAAGTTGCCATGTTAATTAGGACTTGCAATGGGGTATCTAACCAGTGTCAGGTGTTAATTTGAGAGTTAATGAAAAAGGCTATCTTTAGATATGATATGTAAAGTTTTGCATATAGTTTCAGCCTTATGTAGGTAGTCTGTACTAAACCAATTATTAGGAGCCACCATTGGCTTACTGTTGAACATTGTAGATTTTTATTCCCCTGAACGCCAGGGTTTTTGCTCTTTAAACAAATATTTAAGGTTATTTTATACTTTATCTGTTGTGTCGCAGCAGACAAAATCAGTGCATTGCAACGCAAATTTAGTGATACCCATATCTGGCTATCACATTTGGTGCTGTGCGACCAGTTCTGTCAGAGTCATAGTGAATACACTTGCATTACAGGATGACGTGCGTGTTTACATTGGAAGTGAGGCATACTTTCATGGTACTGTATGCCTCACTGTATGGACACACCTCACCATTAAGGTGCAATGCGACTTTTTGGCAGTATTGCTGTGCGTTTGAAGAGTAATCGCACTGCAATGGTGTCACGGACGGTTGCGGGGCCGCAGGCGCGTCCTGGAACCGCCCGTGAAGAAAAAGCGATCGCACTCGATTCCCTGCATCGATTGCGCTTCAAATCGATACAATCTGGGTTGAGTGTGTAGGGGCAGTTGAAGTCCTTTTCTTAGCAGAGTTATTTTCATGAAGCCTGTGCCCTGTGACTTGCTAATGAAGCCAGAGGGGTAACACTCAGATGTTAATTAACAAACCAGGAGTCTTTTCAGAGCCAAGGAAGCTAATCCCAGCAGGGGGCTGACTTAGCGGAACCATTCAGCCAGGATAGGGAAACATAGAGTTATGATCTTTATGCATGTTTTAGAAGTACCATACATCGGAGAGCTGTGGGAGTTATATCCTTCTGCTGGTCCGGATCTTGTGAGTATTTTGATATTAAATTGGGGCCACTGGCAGAATCAGAACTCGGGGAATTCCACCGTTTTTTAGCCGGGCATGCAAACATGCCCAAGTTTGATATCATATTAATCGGTAGGTTCTGGGGATCGAGAATATGTAATTATTATTTGTGTGCCGGCCGCGCAGGTCTGCCTAGGGAACATGTCAGGATTATGAGGTTGCTAAAGCCCCTGCCCAGATGTGATTACCATAGTCCGGCCTGGGGGCCGACTCTGGAAGCCCGCCTCTGATCTCAGCTTCATTAAAAGTGAATGAGCTGCCTGGGAAGGAGTCCTCCCATTCCATCCATATGAGAACATCCTGCTGCCAGCTCAGAGGACATAGGGCTGGTGGCCATTTTGCTGAACTTTGAATAAAGCTCTGAAACAAAGGAACATATGCTGGCATCCACCTGGTCTGAACTCTGAACTCAAATTGAAACCCAGAACTCTGTTTTCCCACAAAAAGGACATCTTTCCAGGAACTAAGTATTTTTCTCCCTTCTTTTATTTTTTATACTGGCTATTACTGTCTTAATAATTGTGATTTTAATAATTGTCTGTATATATTAATTATTTATATTGCGTGAATAAACGACTTTCTCCAAGTCATTCACTGTCCGCTACCCTGCTTATCAGCACCCACAGAACTGATCCCGGGTCTCTGAAGATACGCTACTGTTTGTTTGTTGTTGGCTAGACAGAATACCGTGTGTTTAACCGTTTTATTCGCAGGACTAGTCAGTCAGTTAGTGGGCTCCACGGTCCAATGGTAACCGCGGTGGTGGCAGTTTACTCTGAACCAGTAGGTGACGTTGTAATTACCCGTGTCTCACAGGCTCCCTTCTGAGTTGTCTGCGGCTAATTCTTAACGGTTCCTGCGCATTGACTGCGACCAGAGTTCGCACGATCTGTGCGCTGGCACCGTTTAGAAGGCTAAGTGCGGTCAGCCACTAGGGCTCCTGTGACAGTGTTAGGCAGCGGTTGGGACCTGTGTTGTGCTGAAAGTATCTACGATAGCGCTAGCGCTATCAAGAAACGAACTAATTCGTTGGTGTAGCTGGAAGGCAATATATTTTTTTTATATATACAGAGAGACTGTGTAGCCAGTACCCCTCCCCAAAAGTTTTATTTTATTTGGCGTGGAAATGTCCGGGAACTACAAGAAAATGTGCCTGGCGGACCTGCAAAATCTTTGCCAAGAGAGAGGCATTGATGTCGGCCGCAAGAAACAAGGGGACCTGGTAACGGAATTGTTTCAATGGGATACCCAGCAACTGCAGGAGCTGGATGTGTCTGCTGAGGTAGACGCTGACCCATCTGACTCAAGGCAAGGGGAACCAGAGACTGAGACTCCTGACCGTACAGAGGTTGTGCATCCTGAGGGCCCTGCATCAACAGTTACGCAGGAGAATGTCAGTGTGGACCCCAACCCCAAAGTTTCTGAAAATACTCGCCCGGAACTGGCCAGTACTGGACTGTCCAGGGGTGCTGACCCGGTAATGCAGCAGGCATTACAAAAGCTGATGGAGACTGACCTGGACAAGTACCTGCAGTACATGGCGGAGCAAAAACGAGAGGAACGGGAGCGGCAAGCCGCTGCTGCTGCTGCTGCAGAACGCCACGCGGAGAGGGATGCCGCTGAGCGGGAACGCCAACGACAGCATGAGCTAAACATGGCAAAAGTGCAACAGGCCAGCCGGAGTTCACCGCCCAGCCTCCCTGCTGAAGGAGCTGCACCACCCGTAAGTGCAAAATTTAAATTTGCTAATATTGAAAAAGACACAGACATTGACTTGTTTTTGCGGTCTTTTGAAAAAGCATGCCGTCAGTATCGTCTGTCCCAAGACCAGTGGGCCAGACATCTGACACCTTTGCTGCGCTACAAAGCGTTTGATGCCTTCGCAGAATTGCCTGCGGAGAAGGATAATGATTATGCTGCTATAAAAGACGCTATCATTACTAAGTACCAGCTGACGCCAGAAGCCTATCGGAAAAAGTTCAGGGCCTGGCAGAAAAAGCCTTCGGATTCGTACCGAGATGTGGTCAGCAGCTTGCTTACCACACTCCGCCAGTGGACTCTGGGCCTCACCAAGGGGTCTTATGGCGTCCTGGAGGACTTGATAGTCCTCGAACAATTTCTGAACATTTGCCCTGCTGATGTACGACAGTTTGTGTTAGAACGCAGGCCGGCTTCAGCCACTGTCGCTGCAGACCTTGCTGAGACTTTTGCAACTACCCGGGTGGCTGATACCCGCAGAACTGTCCCATCCAGCTGGAGAGGAGGTCAGCCCAATACCTCGGCAGACCCTCCTGCCCCTGTGAGCCGTCCGCCACAGAGGCCACCCAGCGCAGCTGCTGCACCCAGGCCTGCAGCGCCTGGAGAGGTCACCTGTCACTACTGCCGCCAGCCCGGACACATGAAATTCGACTGCCCGGAGCGGAGACAGACACCACCAGCACCTGGATCATCTGCATCACCTGCACCTCACCCACAGCAGAGGCAGCCCGCCAGCGAACCACAGCCTGGATCATCAGATTTTGTCCTGTTTGCCCGCGGAAAGGAAATCCGCGACCGAACCGACCAGCAGCAACTTGTTAGAGTGAACGGCAAAGTTGTCACCGGATTTCGAGACACCGGAGCTGACATCACGTTAGTTCACTCACACCTTGTGCCAAAGGAGAGCATCAGCTCCAGCCGATCCCTTGCCCTTACTGGAGTAGAGGGCACCCTTTTTCACATAGCCCACGCGACAGTGAAGCTGGATTGGGGATTAGGGATCCACGAAAGGGTTGTTGGGGTTATGAAGGATCTCCCAGTCCCTGTGTTGCTGGGGACTGATTTGGGCAAGCTTGTGTCCTACTATGAACCTGCCACGACCGCCTTGTCGCTCACGGAAGGAGACGGACTCTCCACCCACCACCAGGTACTTTATACACTTGGGGGAGCACCAGGGGGAGGCGGGTTGAATGTGCCCAGTTCAAGGGTACCAGGTTCAATAGTGCCTGCTTCAAAGGCACCTGAGTTTGATGTACAGACTGTCTGTTGTGATGATGCTGTAACTGTACCTGAGTTTACTGTACAACCTGTCTGTAATGAAAAAATGTCTATACCTGTCAATGTCATTACTGCATGCAATGATGACTTGAGTAATGTCCGTCTGTGCCATTCTGACAGTGTACCTGTGCTAGCAGTACCGCGCCGCTGCACTGCTCAGAACCCGAGCTCAGAACAGGTGGAGGGGGTTCCGGCCTCCTCCCCCTCCTCTGACCGCAGGGATGAGACCTTTCAGCTGCTGGCCTCGTGTGACCAGTTGGCTGAAATGAGCCAGTTGGCTGAAACTGACAGCGCCGTATTCTCAGCCGCACTACAAAGTGACCCAAGCCTGGAGGTGCTCAGGCAGCAAGCCGCTGAGCCCCTCGCAGACGGGGCCGCTTTCAAGGTGTACTGGGAAGGTGGGAGACTGTACAGTGAGTCTGTACAGCCCCCTACAGGTAGATCCCACGCGAATACCAAATGGCTTGTGGTCCCGAGTGCGTTCAGGGGACATGTGCTGAAATCCGCACATGGTAATCCTCTGACAGGGCACTCGGGTGTCTGCAAGACACTCGCCGGTATTCGGAACCAGTTTTATTGGCCCCGAATGAACAGGGATGTAGCAAACTACTGCAGGGCATGTGCCGTCTGTCAGGAGCTGGGAAGGTCCAGGGATTCCCGCGGGGTTCCCATAGGTCCACAGCCACTTAGCAGGGAAACCCTGCGTGGGCTTACTGTTGACCTAACCAACCCACTGCCCGTTGTCAGCAGTCCCGGCAGACACCACGTCCGACTGCAGTGGCGCAAACGCCCTGTCCAGAACGGTCCATGTCGGGTCAACCCTGAGGGTAGCAGACCGCGACCGGTCCAGGGGAACCGAGCCCTGGGCTCCAATAGGTTTTCCCGCCGTACCGGCAACTCGAGGCCCGTCAGCCAGGTTAGCGGCGCCGCCACACATCTTGCGGAGGTGTGGCTAAGCCGCAGACAAGGGGGAGGGCTGTCACGGACGGTTGCGGGGCCGCAGGCGCGTCCTGGAACCGCCCGTGAAGAAAAAGCGATCGCACTCGATTCCCTGCATCGATTGCGCTTCAAATCGATACAATCTGGGTTGAGTGCGTAGGGGCAGCTGAAGTCCTTTTCTTAGCAGAGTTCTTTTCATGAAGCCTGTGCCCTGTGACTTGCTAATGAAGCCAGAGGGGTAACACTCAGATGTTAATTAACAAACCAGGAGTCTTTTCAGAGCCAAGGAAGCTAATCCCAGCAGGGGGCAGACTTAGCGGAACCATTCAGCCAGGATAGGGAAACATAGAGTTATGATCTTTATGCATGTTTTAGAAGTACCATACATCGGAGAGCTGTGGGAGTTATATCCTTCTGCTGGTCCGGATCTTGTGAGTATTTTGATATTAAATTGGGGCCACTGGCAGAATCAGAACTCGGGGAATTCCACCGTTTTTTAGCCGGGCATGCAAACATGCCCAAGTTTGATATCATATTAATCGGTAGGTTCTGGGGATCGAGAATATGTAATTATTATTTGTGTGCCGGCCGCGCAGGTCTGCCTAGGGAACATGTCAGGATTATGAGGTTGCTAAAGCCCCTGCCCAGATGTGATTACCATAGTCCGGCCTGGGGGCCGACTCTGGAAGCCCGCCTCTGATCTCAGCTCCATTAAAAGTGAATGAGCTGCCTGGGAAGGAGTCCTCCCATTCCATCCATATGAGAACATCCTGCTGCCAGCTCAGAGGACATAGGGCTGGTGGCCATTTTGCTGAACTTTGAATAAAGCTCTGAAACAAAGGAACATATGCTGGCATCCACCTGGTCTGAACTCTGAACTCAAATTGAAACCCAGAACTCTGTTTTCCCACAAAAAGGACATCTTTCCAGGAACTAAGTATTTTTCTCCCTTCTTTTATTTTTTATACTGGCTATTACTGTCTTAATAATTGTGATTTTAATAATTGTCTGTATATATTAATTATTTATATTGCGTGAATAAACGACTTTCTCCAAGTCATTCACTGTCCGCTACCCTGCTTATCAGCACCCACAGAACTGATCCCGGGTCTCTGAAGATACGCTACTGTTTGTTTGTTGTTGGCTAGACAGAATACCGTGTGTTTAACCGTATTATTCGCAGGACTAGTCAGTCAGTTAGTGGGCTCCACGGTCCCATGGTAACCGCGGTGGTGGCAGTTTACTCTGAACCAGTAGGTGACGTTGTAATTACCCGTGTCTCACAGGCTCCCTTCTGAGTTGTCTGCGGCTAATTCTTAACGGTTCCTGCGCATTGACTGCGACCAGAGTTCGCACGATCTGTGCGCTGGCACCGTTTAGAAGGCTAAGTGCGGTCAGCCACTAGGGCTCCTGTGACAAATGGATTTCACATTGGCCTCAATTTTGGTAGCTATGTGAGGGAAATATGTTTTTGTAGGTAAAATACCTCATGCTGTGTTTTCCTCTTTTGTTAGCAATTCTGAAAGATTTTTCTTTCGAACATGAGGTAAAACATGAGCTAAATGCATAAAGTGAGGTTAAACATGAGGTATTTCAGCGGTAAGCATGCAGTAAATAAATAATAGTAGTCTTTAATTGTCTTCCATAAGTTAGGATAGTCTTTGGAAGATGTTTTTTTTTTTGAGGGGTGAAGGTGTATTTGATTATGTAGCAACCTATGAAAAGTATATTTATAGGCATCCCTTATAAAAAAAATCCAGCAAATATTTGGATTTTTATTTCTACTATTCTTTTTTTACTACACAGCCTGAATAGGAACTCCACAAAATCAGCAATTGGAACTCCACTAAAAACTGCAAAATGCATACAAATTGACTTTACCTCCAGGTACAGGCAAGCCTTAAAGTGAACCAGAGATGAAGCAACCTCATGTATTTTACCATACAGTGGTTTGCAAAAATATTCGTCCTCCTTGAAGTTTTTCACATTTGGTCACATTACTGCCACAAACATGAATCAATTTTATTGGAATTCCACGTGAAAGACCAACACAAAGTGGTGTACACATGAGAAGTGTAATGCAAATAATACATGATTCCAAACATTTTTTACAACTAAATAACTGCTAAGTAAGTGGTGGTGTGCTAATTATTCAGCCCCCTGAGTCAATACTTTGTAGAACCACCTTTTTGCTGCAATTACAGCTGCCAGTCTTTTAGGGTATCTCTAGCAGCTTTGCACATCTAGAGACTTAAATCCTTGCCCATTCTTCTTTGCAAAACAGCTCCAGCTCAGTCAGATTAGATGGACAGCATTAGTGAACAGCAGTTTTTAGATCTTGTCAAAGATTCTCAATTGGATTTAGATCTGGACTTTGACTGGGCCATTCTAACACATGGATATGTTTTGTTTTAAACCATTCCATTTTTGCCCTGGCTTTACGCTTAGGGTCATTGTCCTGCTTGAAGTTGAACCTCCACCCCAGTCTCAAGTCTTTTGCAGACTCCAAGAGGTTTTCTTCCAAGATTGCCCTGCATTTGGCTCCATCCATCTTCCCATCAACTCTGACCAGCTTCCCTGTCCCTGCTGAAGAGAAGCACTCCCAGAGCATGATGCTGCCACCACCCTATTTGACAGTGGGGATGGTGTGTTCTGAGTGATGTGCATTGTTAGTTTTCCGCCACAGAGTTTTGCATTTTGGCCAAAAAGTTCCATTTTGGTCTCATCTGATCTGACCAGAGCACCTACTTCCACATGTTTGCTGTGTCCCCCACATGGCTTGTGGCAAATTGCAAAAGGGACTTCTTATGCTTTTCAGTTAACAATCGCTTTCTTCTTGCCACTCTTCCATGAAGGCCAACTTTGTGCAGTGCACAACTAATAGTTGTCCTATGGATAAATTCCCCCACCTGAGCTGTAGATCTCTGCAGCCCGTCCAGAGTCACCATGGGCCTCTTGACTGCATTTCTGATCAGCGCTCTCCTTGTTCGGCCTGTGAGTTTAGGTGGACAGCCTTGTCTTGGTAGGTTTACAGTTGTGCCATACTCCTTCCATTTCTGAATGATTGCTTGCACAGTGTTCCGTGGGATGTTCAAGGCTTTGGAAATCGTTTTGTAGCCTAAACCAGCTTTACATTTCTCAATAACTTTATCCCTGACCTGTCTGGTGTGTTCTTTGGACTTCATGGTGTTGTTGCTCCCAAGATTCTCTTACACAACCTATGAGGCCGTCACAGAGCAACTGTATTTGTACTGACATTAGATTACACACAGGTGCACTCTATTTAGTCATTAGCACTCATCAGGCAATGTCTATGGGCAACTGACTGCACTCAGACCAAAGGGGGCTAAATAATTACGCACACCCCACTTTTCAGTTACCGTATTTTTCGGACTATAAGACACACCTGACCATAAGACGCACCTAGGTTTAGAGGGCAGAAACCAGGGGAAAAAATATATATTCTAAACCTGGTGTATCCATGGTGAAAGGGCATCTTGTGGATTATGCCTCCTTTGTACCTCATGGACCCTTGTACCTCTTGTGTCTCCCTGTGTCCTCCTCTGTCCCCCTTGTGTTCTCCTGTGCTCCCCTCAGTCCTTCTCTGTCCTCCTCTATTGCCTTTGTGTTCCCCTTGTTTCCACCTCTATGCCCCTTTGTGTCCCCCTGTGTCCTCAGTTTGTCCCCCTGTGTCGGGTTGGAGGTTCATATTGGCAGGCGTTCACAAGTCAGGAACTTTTGGACTATTATTCCCCACTTTTGGAAGAGAAAAAGTGAGTCTTTTAGTCCAAAAAAATACAGTATTTATTTGTAAAAAATGTTTGGAATCATGTATGATTTTCGTTCCACTTCTCACGTGTAAACCATTTTGTATTGGTCTTTCATGTGGAATTCAAATAAAGTTGAATCATGTTTGTGGGAATAATGTGACAAAATGTGGAAAACTTCAAGGGGGCCGAATACTTTTGCAAACCACTATATTTATCAGTGGGAACATTAGAGAAAACACCTACCCTGCTCTCTGTTTCATTCTTCACTGCTCAGCCTGTTTCTAATCAGCCCTGATAAAATCCCCGACTGAGCATCCAGTCTGGCTTTGAGGTACCGTATTCAGTCATGAGGTATTTTCCTATTTTTTTTAGCAATTCTGAAAGATTTTTCTCCATTTTTGAACATGAGGTAAATGTATAAAGTGAGGTAAATGTTTAAAGTAAGGTAAAACATAAGGTATTTCAGCAGTAAGCATGCAGTAAATAAATAATAGTAGTCTTTAATTGTCTTCCATAAGTTCGGATAGTCTTCAGAAGATTATTTGTTTGGTGGGGAAGATGGGTGCAGACATGGGGAAAGCTGTCAAGGGATGCAGACCGATGCTCCCCATCGGTCTGCATCCCTTGACAGCTTTCACCATGTCCCCCCCCCCAAAAAAAAAAATCTGGCCCCCCTGGGAAGGGGGCCAGATTTATCAAAGCAATTATGACATGTTTTTTCTTCGTATTTCCACTTATTTCATCACAATTGTAAGCTGCATGTGTTCTGAGCGTAAATTCTCTTCTTACAAAATAAGACTTTTGCATGAATTTCTAGAAATGTCATACTTTGTAGAAAAACATTGCAAAACTGTCATAGAAATAAGAAGTGGTTGATAGCACTTCTAAAACTCATGCAAAGCTGCCAGACGGGGTGATGAACTGTCAGCTTGTGCTGTATGTGTTGTTTTATTCCCCACATGACTGAATTAAAGTTCTCTTTCACAGCTTTCAGTCACATCTCTTCCTTGTAAAGCCCAGACAGCAGCTAAACTGTGATATTTTATTTTTTTATGAAAGCGGGAGTATCTGGACTGATTAGCATTATTAAGTCCATCCAACTTTAAAACGTGCACTGACTGCTGCTGTTTTCCCATTAAAATACGATTGTGAGTCTCCTTTTCCTGTGTTAAAGCTGCCAGAGTACATTCCACCTCACTCAAAGGATTCTCTCACAGACTGCACTAATTCTAATAATCCTCCTCCTGTTTTAGAACAGTTTTAGAAGGAAATTGCATCTTGTAAAAATGTCTGAGACAGTTCTGCATGTTTTCTATAAACCTAATATTTTTCTCTCAGAAACATAAATCTGGCCAAGAGAGAACAGCCAGGGTGTGTCAAGCACCTGTAACCCTGTCCTAACATGCTTTTCTGTAATGCTGTACATGAAAGGAGTAGCTTGGCAGTACTGGATATGGCTAGACTTATTGGGGCATATGGCTGTACTTGTCAGGTGAAATTGCAATACTTCTTTTTTCGAAGTATAGCAATAGTTATGGGTGTACTTTTTACTTTCCAACTTATATGTAAGTCCTCACATTTTCAAATGTAAAAGGTGTAAAATGTTGAGAGGTCAACTTATACTTGAAGGTTACTTTATCTCAAAATAAATATAAAATACATATAGAAAAACTAATCTTGAAACAAAATTGCCATTTTACTTTTTGTATGCTGGTTTTGCTTTCTTACCTGTGTTGGGTATGGAGTTCAATTTTGAAAGGTGAGGTAGACTTCTCTGTTGTCTAAACCTATGTACACAAGTTAGATAAATGTCATTTAAAACGCCTGAGAAACTACAGACTTTGCAGTATCTGATGACAATAAATACGTTACAAAAAATGTAGCCAAACGACAACAAGCAACTGATGTGGGGTATTATGCCCGATCCAACTGGTGGATCAATTCAGACAACTATTGAGCAGATATTGTGCAGTTGGCTGGGTGTGTACAATGTTGTTCAAATCACAGTGTTTCAGAGCGTGTGCACGTCATGTGGAATGTCACTATTGCTTGTGCGCAGTGTTCTCATCTCATAATCATTTGGAATATTGCTATGTATGAGCAACGACATTTAAACTTCTTGCTGTTTCATGTGGTTTGAGTTACATTACTCATTTGTTTACGGAACTTAAAGGGAACCCGAGGTGAGAGTAATAATGAGGCTGATGTGTTTATTTCCTTTTAAATAATGCACATTACCTGGCTGTCCTGCTGACCCTCTGCCTCTAATACTTTAAGCCATAGACCCTGAACAAGCATGCAGATCAGGTGTCTATGACAAATCTGACAATATTAGCTGCATGCTTGTTCCAGATGTGTGATTTAGACTCTACTGATCAGAAAGATCAGCAAGAATGCCAGGCATTTTTGTTTAAAAGGAAATAAATATGGCAGCTTCCATAGGTCTCACATCTCGGCTTCCTTTTAAGTGTACTTTTGCTATTAGAGATTTATAAAACTGTCAAATAACAAAAACAGCTGCTGTTCAGAATACAAGAATGAAAGCTAAGGACCGTCGTAGTTGGTGATTTTAGTATCTAGGAGGGATCATCTGTTACCAGCAATGAGTTTATCCACAACAAAGGTATTACGCATTTGTTCTTCTAACCAGGGCTGTGGAGTCGGTACAAAAATCCACCGACTCCAACTCCTCAGTTTAGGACTCCACCGACTTCGACTCCACGACTCCTACTCCTCTAATTTGCATATTACAATCTTGTTGAGTGAAAGTATGCAACATGAAATTCGTCTCTTATCTGCCTACGCATAGGAATTTAAAAAAAAAAAATGTTTAAAGTGAGAAGGATATGTAGACTGCCATATTTATTCCCTTTAGTCATAGACTAAAATTAGTCCTTGGTAAGAGTACTTGTAAAAGGTACAGACCGGAACAAAGAACATCTGTCAGGCCCTAGGCAATGTAACTGTGGGTACATGTAAGAATGATGTGCAGGTACTCTGCAGGAGAATGAGGAGATTCTTCCTCTATTACACATTCTTCATGCACAATCTGAATCAGGTTTATGGGTGATAGACAACACCTCTGTGTTCAATGTGCACAACATTCTCAGTGGATTCCCTGCAGCTCTGTGGGGAGTGTACATGTATAGTACTACTGTGTAACAAAGTAAACCTGAGACAGCTGAAATTAAAGTTCTATACATACCTGGGGCTTCCTCCAGCCCCCTTCAGGCTAATCAGTCCCTCGCTGTCCTCCTCCGCCACTTCGATCTTCTGCTATGAGCCAGTCTGGCGTAGTGCGCATGCACACACTCCGCCACCGGGAGCGTACTACACCTGCGCCGCACTATTGCGCAGGTGCAGAATGCTCCTGGCTGTAGGAACGGTACGTGGCCAGACTGCGCTGACTGGCTGAATTACCGGGACTCATAGCAGAAAATCCAGGTGGTGGAGGAGGACAGCAAGGGACGGATTGGCCTGAAGGGGGCTGGAGGAAGCTCCAGGTATGTATAAAACTTTTCTTTTAATCCATCTCAGGTACCGTTTAAATCGTAGTCACCAAACCAAATTTTAACAACATATCAAATTATTTGATTTCATGAGCAAAGAGAGTGCATACATTTGCACAAATCAGCATCAACGCAGAATTATTTCCATCTCATTGACCATCTCTATTAGTGACACGGCTACACATCAGGCTTTATTCTTACAGCATAGATGTTATTTAGTATATATAAGAAATTCCTGTGTACACATCATATATACAGTAATGTACAGTCACAATCAGATATTTATATCTGATTTTAAAAATACGGGGACTGCTTTATTGAAGCAATACAAGTAATTTTGATTGGTTTATTTCATTTTTGTGGACTAAGCACAGCTATTACTGTATATATAAATTATGTATGATTGACTATTATCTGAGAAATAGAACATTTTATCATATTTTCTATTTTAATTACAGTTTAAATTTATTAGGAGTCGGAGCATTTTTTTCCGACTCCAGGCACCCAAAATTGCTCCGACTCCATGACTCCGACTCCACAGCCCTGCTTCTAACAGACAAGGAGCTAAATATTTAAAAGCTAGTAAAATTAAATAACAAGATGAACTAATATCTCAAGCAGATAACTTACTACTACAGAATTTTTAAAGTGGATTGGACAAATGCCTTGGTCTGACTAGTTCTCTTTAAACCTTATGCAATTTGGTCTTCGAGGAATCAGAAACCAGGTCAGCAGATGGCATGCCTCTCATACATAGAAAATAACACCAGGCTGGAATCCGCAGTGGACATAAACAGATTAAATGATCAGAAGCGGGTTATTGTTGTATTAATCCCAGCATCAGAGATCATAACTTGTGTTAGTTTTATGGAAGCCTAGTCAGCTCCTCTGTAACCGGCCTCTTGGCAGGTCTGAAGCCAGCACAGAAAGGAACCAGTAGCTGCTAATTAAAAGGCAGCCGCCTCTTCTACATTCTCTATCTGCACTCTGAAAGGATTACCAAATGTTTCCCCCGTTGTTTTTCACTCTAATTAAATGAGCTGTTCTTTAAAATCATCCATCTGTTAGCAAATCACTAATCGTTAATACTGTCTCGCCTTTCATGGAAATAATTGAATTGTTGCACATCAGGACTATATTCAGTATGCGACTCTTTACAAAATGTTTTTGTTGTCTAGATGGGATTGAAACATTTAATGAAGCTTTTTAATTCCTATTTTTTTAAATTCCTATTAAACTGTATATCGCACATTGCGGTTGCATTGCTTCAGCTGCACAGACCCATGCTCATTCATTTACTGCTGCCTTTTTTAAATTGGAAAACAATTTATTAAGTTGTATGGAAAAACATGACATTATTTAAAATGACTTTTAATGTGTTTTTTCCCCCATCCCCTAAGGCTGCCATACGAAAGGAACTAAATGAATTCAAGAGTACAGAAATGGAAGTGCATGAAGAAAGTCGACAGTTTACAAGGTGACCTTTTTAATCATAAATCAGTGTACTAAATACTAATATATATTGGGCCATATCCTATTAACTTTTCTCTTGAGTTTTCTCTAAGGAGATAATTTTTCATTGTATCTAAAAAATAACTTTTCAGCATTTAGCAGCTGAAAAAGTACTATAAAGTAGGTAAAAAAAGTAATATCAATTTTATTGTGAGTAATTTCTTGGTGAGAGCTTTAAAGTGTTTTATTCAGAAGGTTTGAAATATCTTTTTTATCTTGACTACAATCCAATTGTAAATTAGATGAAAATAACACTGAAGTGTAGGCACATGTGAGTCCTATAGTGTATATACCCCCTCTCCAGTATAAAGATAAGATACTAATGTTGGGTTAGCCTGCCTAGTTGCATCATTTTATTTATTCACGGGTTATGTTTATATCATAAAGTTACTTTCAGCTGCGCCTAAGCACAACCCCATGTAACTGGAAACATTATGAAATAGACATAATTCCACATTCAAACAGGTCCTAAAATGTATATGAGTTAGTACTGCCATTTTGACTTAATAACACATGTTTATATACTTATATGTTTTTTGGGTTTTTTTTTTGCTTCAGGTTTGTTTTTAAGCAAGGGTTGCAAACCTTTTTCCCATCTAATAATGTTAATACATCTCTGTCATATTTTTACATCTTATTTGATCTCCAGCCTATGAGAATCATTATAAATGAGGTCCAACATTTTCCATAAAAATTGGCTACAAAGATATAAGAACACACTGGCTTTTAATGAAATCATTATATACTGATTATATACTTTTCGCTTGAATTCAATGCAGTCTTTAATGACCTTTTCTTGTATGCTGTATACAGATTTCACCGTCCATAGTGAACTGAAGGACATTGCTTAACTTACCCAATGAGTGCACATTCTGGAAATGTGGATTTTCCCCATGAATCAACACTGTAATGAATATTCTCAGCATGGGCAAATTTTTGCCGCTTAACTATATCATGGTGGAAAGCAAACAGACAGATTGCTGGAAAACTGAAGCTTTGCATGCTCTGCAGTCTACAGCTGAAATCAGTACTGGGCTTAAAGGCAAAGGAGGACTCTGGGTAATATGTCCTAAAATACTGAAATATGGAGAGCCCTGTAAACCATTTAACAACGCTCTGTGTAATCGTGCTTTGGGTTATCTGATTTCGTACGGGCTTTCACATCTCTGTATCATTCCTACCTTAAAAGACTAAGATGCTTCTTCTTGAATTAACATTTAAAGCAGTCCATAAAATTACATACATGTAATAAGGACTTGGGCACAGGTCTTGTGCATATGATGCCAGCAAGTGCAGCTGTCAGCTCACAGTTTACTATTGTTGTTCATAAGTGGATTCGCCAGTGGAAGGAAGAATTTGCTGATGAAAGGATGGCAAGGTTGTGAAAATGAATGGCTCTTGGGAAGTATAACACATTCCTCTGTACAGCGTTAGGGAGGAAGATTCCAAGAATACCCTGATTGCACTGTGCCTGGAAGAAATGAAGAAAATGCAACACTTTCACTTGTTAACAAAATATATTGTGCTGTAACCAATGCAGTTGTGGTGTTTTGAATGAATACTATGACAATCCGACCACAGTCACTCGACACTACCAGGCATGTGGTGGTGGCTGCTCCATTTGAGCCACAGGAATATCTGCACATGGATCAATAACTGTCTGTGGCATTCACTCCTGACTGTAAAAAATGTGACTTAAAGAATGTTCATGACAATGTAACTAATTAACTTTATTTTATTGTATATTATGTATGTATTTCATAGTGCCTGGTGTTTGCTTTCTGCAAAGTTTACACTAAAGATATATGATCACAGTATGTACCGAGCACTTAACTTTAATGAATGGCAGATAAGTTTTGATGAGAAGTAAAAATGTCACACAAATGTAACCAGATACGTCGGTTATAGCTGATGAAGGCCAAGGTTTCATTATTTATCCTGAAAAGGAAATCTGTAGTGAGAGGAATGTGGAGGCCGCCATCTTAATGCCCTTTTGTAAACTCCAGCTATTGGCTGTGTTATTGGCTGTCAGGCTGATGTTTTGGTTTCTTTTCAATAACAAAATCTCCTACCTGGAACAAACATGCAGCCACTGACATCAGACTTGAGCCAGATCACCTGCTCCACATATTTCTCCTTTGTCATTAACACATTCAGTAAAGAGGCTGATGATTAGCACAACACCCACACAAGGAGGATTTAGAACATAAAGATGTCAGGCTCCATATATCTCTTACTACAGGTTTCTTATTAGAGAAATCAAGCTCATTCCTAGCATGTTCAGCATCAACTTCTAGAACATAATCCAGCAGTAATGTATTTTTGTGTTAGCTTTAGGTCTTCTTCACATATGGACACTAAAGTGCACACATGAGAGGTGGAAAGTAAACAATCCTCTTGTGCACAGAACAGTACAATAACCCATAGCAACTAATTAGACCAATATACAGTATAGTATAAATGGTGACAATACAAGTGCAAAGGCAAAATAAGGTGTTTTATGATATCCACAAAAATTGGCGTAAAGTTTACACAATTTAAAAAGCAAACAAATCCAATATTTCAGTTGGTAGATATGTTATATATATATAAGATATTCTCCCTGAACCTTACCTGTATGGACATGTGTTGGACAATATGGACAATATGTTTATACCGTTTTAAAACTAAAGAGAAGTAAAGCATTAGTGTGTGTTTTGGAAGTATGTACAACTAGACGGAGGCCCTCATAAGATTTAGAATACAAGACATAAATGTTCGAGTCTTCCATGGAACTCCTTTGAATGCCCAAGGAGGAATATGCACATCCATGGCCAATTGAGATTGGTCTTATTTAGCTTGGATCAGGAAACTATTAAATATCACAAAACAAAATATAGTGTTTGTTCACCAGCACTCCCTGGTAAATTCAAGAGAGGCCTTGTTTTGCTGCAATTTAGCAAAGGTAGGCAAAGGTGTGCTTAGTTTTCGGTCACAGCTAAAACTGGGAACTTTGCATTTGATTATTGGGAATGTCACCAGTAAGATGATATGCTTTTGTGCTTATGGAACAGAACCAGATGGAGGTACAGGATGAGCTCCACAAAGACACTGATTGCATTTCATATATTTCTAATTTAAAACATTTTTAGTGCTAAACACATCAATTAAAACAATGTGCTATAAAACAGTGTACATTCTCTTTCAAGATTCTAAAATACAAGGCCTTTTCATTTACTTTGCATGTGAAGTGAAATTCAGTGACACTGGGTTTAGTATAATGGACATAAGCATTTGATCATAATCACACTGATTAATTTGCTTGTTTTACTATAGCACATCTATTTTTTAAGTTGGCCTGTTCCATTCTGCAGCTAATCTTTCTGTTTATGATGCCAAATATTCTTCTAGCTCTAGTAAATTGTTACTTTGAAAAATCTGGTTTAATGCAGTTAATATGTAACATGAGTCTATATTAAATTTAGACTTAAAGAGGAACTCCAGTGAAAATAATGTAATAAAAAAAAAGTGCTTAATATTTACAATAATTATGTATAAATGATTTAGTCAATGTTTGCTCATTGTAAAATCTTTCCTCTCCCTGATTTTCATTCTGACATTTAACACATGGTGACATTTTTACTGCTGGCAGGTGATGTCACTGCAGAAGGAGATGCTGCTTGCTTTTTTGGAAGTTGTAAACAGCTGTTATTTCCCACAATGCAACAAGGCTCCCACAGTGTGATGTCAGTACCTCAGAGCTGTGAGGCACTGACATCATTTGTGGGAGGGGTTTAACCACAAAATCAGCCATACAGAGCCTCCTGATGATCCGTTTAAGAAAAGGAATAGATTTCTCATGGGAAAGGGGGTATCAGCTACTGATTGGGATGAAGTTTAATTCTTGGTTACGGTTTCTCTTTAAGCAGAACTGAAATGTTTCTTAAAAAAAGATTTTCACTTACCTGGGGCCTCTGCCAGCCGCCTGCAGCCTCCCTGTCCCGCGCCGTCTCTGAACGATTCTCCGGTCCTCCACTATGGCTCACTTTCACTTTGTCCGTCTTTGAAGTCGACCCTGGCGGCGTGTATTCTCACTCCCTTTCCCCTTGCCGAGAGTGTCCTGCATAGGCGCAGTAGGAGAAAACCAAGAACGGTTCAGAGACAGCGCGGGACAGGGAGGCTGCACGGGGGCTGGCAGAAGCCCCAGGTAAGTGAAAATCTTTTGTTAAGAAACATTTCAGTTCTGCTTTAGTACTGTTAATGTGCCTAGATATGTGAGGTGGGATATGAGAGAGTTCTTTGTTTAAAAAAAAAATTCATTCATTTTAAAACCTAGGTTCGGTACTCTTACAACCTAGTGCCTTCATTTATGTATAAATATTTCACAGATATTTATCAGCAGCCTCAATTTGAATAGGTAAACAACTCTGGAAAACAATCAAAACAATGTAAAGGCAATCGTATTAGAAATTGTTTAATACATAGGTGTCAAACTCAAGGCCTAAGGGACAAATGCGGCCCTCCTTGCCATTTGATGTGGCCCTTGAGAGCTTTAAATGTGCATCATTGTAAGCAGTAAAAGAATGACCGTACATTGCCTTCTCATCCAGAGGAGCACAATGGTTACTGTGTTTCTAAGCAAAACATTGTCAGTTTGAGCCGGGGTGCTGAAATAACCGATGGGGACCCCCCCTCCCCCCTACAAAGTAAGCAAGGGGCTTTCTCCTGGGATCCTAGCCCCCAGTAGCTGGTAAAAGACACCCCCCCACCACCATCACCCATCTCCCTGCATAGCAGAATAGTGCACCAGAGCAGTGTCATATTTACCAGCTCCAATGATTCTTTATGTCTCTTCTGTTCTTCCTGGCAGTCGCATGCTCTTTGCTTCCATACCTCCTCCTCCTGATCACGTGACATGTATTCAGAGCCAGAGGTATGCAGCATAGACCATATGTCTGTCAGGAAGACCAGAGGAGACCTGAAGCCGCACTGGAGTAGATAAATATCAAATTGCTCCACTGCGCCACTCTGTAGAAGAGCGAGAGGTGGATATCCCCATGGTCACTATATTTACGCCAGTTCGTTTTAGACTGTTCACTGAATGTTAAATACTAATAAACCATTTGGCCTGCGACTTAGACTACGTTTGAGATTCTGGCCCCTTACGTGATTGAGTTTGACACCCCTGGTTTAACACAATTACAGCGTACACCCACTGCCATGCGTAATACTTTTATGCTCCGCTGAGAAGGTTGAGAAAGAGGCCTAACTTCATGCTGCAGAAATTGATTGGGACGCTTTATCTCAGCAAATTAACAGTACACCCACCTAGACAAACCGGAACAGATGTATGTATAACTGCAGATTTGTGGCCCAGCCAGCCCACTCACTTGCCCCTCCACGTTATCACTCATTGTACAATAAGAGATCTCAGGCCCTTCATTAAATGTATTGAAAGCTTTGCTGAATGTCAGTGGAATGTTTCCATTTTGAGTTATGAAAAGAAGCTAAGCTGAGTCATAAGATTACAGTGTACTTTGAAACTGTATTACATGTTTTTATTCAAGCAACCATTCAGTCCATTCCAATATGTACAAGGAATTGTGGATCTAAATTTGCATTGGCTTCAGAATAACTGCAATATGGCAAAACACAGTGCAAAGAGCAGTGATCACTTTCTCAATAATTCATAACCAATCAAATTTGACTTTATTATAGTCAACACAAAGTGTAACTTGCTTACCGCCATATAGTTCTGCTCCTGAAATTTCAGGTAATCCAGCATCAGAGGCTGCAGATGGATCAAATTATGTTGATATATAATCACTGATGTTCCTTTATTCTGTATAAGAACACTATCCTCAGCATACAGAACAACTACTGGTTAGAGAATGCAGCAACAGGATTCCCTCTGGTTGCAAGAACAAAGTATTGAAACACCTGATATTCAGTATCTGGGCATGCTGGGACAGCTACCTTGGTGAAGGGTTCAGGATACAACTTCAGTTGGATGAAGCACTTGATAACTGCAAGTAGCCTTTAACTGGTTTTGTGGATGCGATCACTGGTCTGTGCATTGTGCTGAATGAACCCACTTGTATGGATCTAACTGATAGGCTTGTACAGAAGACCAGTGTCAGGACCTAATTTATGCCTGTTTTTTTTTTTTCCGTTTTGTTGTTGAAATAACTCGACCACAGTAGAAGTGCTGTTCTAGTGAGCATGGGCCAGATTATCTGTTTACCTACCAAAGTCAAATTACAAATTCTTCATGACTCATCTTTGTACAATATGACAATATTACAAACGTTATCTGTCTCTGAATTATCAGTATTAGAATTGATTTACTATCATATTTGTATATATAAATGTGGTGCAGTTGCTATTATTTTTTTTATTATTTTAAACGGAAGGAAAAAACTTAAAGAAAAATCTAATACAATTTAAAATTAAGGGGTGTTTAATCTAAATAGAAGCAGTTGAGTGAAGTATGTATAGCTAGCTGTGAGATCTGCACACAGTGTGAAAGTATTAATAGCTTCTGATTCTTGCACATGGAATAATGACAATCTGCCCTAAGGGTATTAATACTCAGAATGATATCGTATGGAACAGGGTTTTTTCCCTAGGGTATGCCGCACTCTTGAAGGATGACTTGACTGATTCCAGTCTGCCATTTTGATTACTATAGCCTGATGCAATCACAATACATGAAGGACAGGGCATTCACTGTACAGCTGACTTTTACTTCAATGCTTATATGAACAAAGTGCTCTCTTATCTGTGCAGCCCTTCAGAATATCTTCACAGGATGATGTATTTATATATGGTGATGTATTGATGTAATGAAACCTGTGACAGATCTGCTAGGTTTGCACAACTTGTTTTCAAATATATGAAGATTGTATTCTAAGTAGCATATAGCATAGGAAGCAGAATGTATTCAGCATACTGAAAATCTGTATATCTTAAAAATACCAGGACAAACATTCAGTAATAACTGTTAGAAGGAAAGTGTTTGAATGCTGCTTCTGTATTTATGTCATATGTTTGGTTGAACCACCTACTGTTTATATTTGTTCAGGAAGTCAGCCAGCATTTTAAGCTATTACCAGCACTGCTTCTGCTTCCTCCATCCTTGGTTGTTTGCATTAACGGAAATGCCAGGCCTGGCTGAGAGTTTCTGTTTGTGGTAAGACCGAGTGATGAGAAGGAAATTGAGTTATACTTTCATGTCCATCCTCCCTCCATATTTTCTGAACTCTTAACTATTCTTCTGTAAATTTGTTTTTTATTTTGTAGAGAACTCCTTTTTCATAGTTCATGAGAGATGATGGAAGGAGCAATTGATTTGATTTAGTCTCAACAACCAAATCTTAATGTGTACCCAAGGCGGTATTAAAAAATAAACAGAGATACTTATCTAAGAAGAGGAAAGCTTATGGATGCTTCCGTTGTCACATGCAGACACCTGAAACATATCCAACAAGAGCTTGTTGGATATGTTATGTGGCCGCGCTCCTCTTCATGCACAAGCGCTGCTGTGTCTGCGCAGTATGCCAGAGCCTCTCGTGCACAAGCGACTCTGTGGTACTGCACAGGTGTGGCCATGCTCATGTGGGTGCAGCATGGCCTGGGCTCATGGACAGAGAGGAAAGTGGATGTGCTATTCAAGAGGGTCCCGGACAGCGTTGGTGGTCTGGAGAGGGATGCGTGAAGCAGTATCTGTGTTTTTTGTTTATTGCCATGTCTGGTTCCCTTCAATGTCTTTTTTTGATGGACTTGTCATTCAAAGCAGTAAAGGTGCATCAAGCACTGCTAACCTTTATCCTCTTCATGCATACATATAGAACGAATACTAGGATGCTAAAGATACTCCGTCATATTTTATTATACTTCCTCCCCATTAGAGTTTTTGCCTCAATTAGGATTTTGTGAAATGGTCATCGAGGAAATGAATGGATTCCAAAATGTTATGTCTGTCATCAGAAGAAAGGAGAGACTAAAAATGTTTGATTGTTTTCCCTGGAATATTTCCTCTTCCTTTTTTTTGTGTCTCAGACAGGGAGTTAGGGAAAATCTTCACCATGGTAATACAGACAGCAATAAGTAAAACAGATATAATAAGACAAATTTGGGCCGTACAAAACTCAAGAAAATGTTTTGGCCAGACCATTAATGTTATTTTAAAGGAAATAATTACAAATCAGTATTACTGATACATTATATACATACTTTAAGAATTATACAGTTACCTAAAACACTGAAATAGGTTAGTTGCAGTGAGAGCAATACAATCAATGATTAGGAGGCTTAATAAAATTACAAACAATTCTATCTACAAAAAGAGTATTAAGTGTAAATAGTGGCTTGTTGAGTCTCTGC
The DNA here is from genome assembly GCF_040937935.1 of Hyperolius riggenbachi. Lineage (NCBI taxonomy): Eukaryota > Metazoa > Chordata > Amphibia > Anura > Hyperoliidae > Hyperolius > Hyperolius riggenbachi. Next base: position 316,852,810 of record NC_090649.1, on the reverse strand, counting down.
AAATTGTGTATTGATATTGTAGGGCTAAATGAAAATTAGAAACTAGTGGCATAAACCAAAAACGGTATAGGTGACGTTTCAGTGGGTCTTTTTTTCTAAGATGAAGTTAATAAATATTGTTGATGTGTTCGGGTTCTTTGAATTTAGAACCTTGTTTAGAATACTTCCAATCAGGACATATATGTGGACAGCGACAGGGGTAGTTAACTCATCCTTGTTGCTACCTCTGGCTGCTGCACTCCATGTCAAGTTTCACGCCACGCCAATACTTCCTCCCTCTGACTTTTATGAAGGAAGTATCAGAACGCTGGAACACAACGAGGGCCACAATGGCCAGAATTGGCAGCAGGTGAGTTAACACCCCCTGCCACTGTCCATCTGCTGGTTCTGGTCAGAAGAATTTGGAACAAGGATTCAAATTCGAACAACCCAAACTCATCAACACTAGTAATAAATAGGTAGTCCATTCTTGTATATATGTTATATTTACGGTATATGTAGAAAAAAAAGCTTATGTTTGCACTAAGCACTCCCAAGACTGCACATCAATAAAAATAGGCATGGTTACAGGGTGTAAATATATTGCACAAAACAAATCTGTGAATCAGATTTCAGAAGTGGAAACCTTTTTATATGCTTATGCCAAAACCAACCCCAAAATTATACAAATAATCACATAAAAGATAACTTACTAAAATCAAAGGACCATTTTACATTCACAAACATTTTAGAAAATCTATTAATTCTCTATGTAATGTTTTTAAAAGGATTCTCAGTTCTTTAAGACTGCATTACCAAGTGATTAATACTTTACAAAGCCCTCTTATTAATCCTTATTCAATTACTTTTTCTATTAAGTTTTCTCGTGGGAGATAATTTTTCATCTTCTTTTTAAAATAACTTTTATACCACTCTGCAATAGAAACAGTACCAAAAAATAGGTGAAAAGGTACTGTCAAAATTATTGTATTTTCTAGCTTGCTGGTTGCTTAAAGAGACACTGAAGCGAAAAAAAAATTATGATATTATGATTTGTATGTGTAGTACAGCTAAGAAATAAAACATTAAGATCAGACACATCAATTGTTTTTAGTACAGGAAGAGTTAAGAAACTCCAGTTGTTATCTCTATGCAAAAAAGCCATTAAGCTCTACGACTTTCAAAGTCGTGGAGAGGGCTGTTATCTGACTTTTATTATCTCAACTGTTTTCTTTTCCTCTGCCAGAGGAGAGGTCATTAGTTCACAGACTGCTCTGAAAGAATCATTTTGAATGCTGAGTGTTGTGTAATCTGCACATATTAGAGAATGATGCAATGTTAGAAAAAACACTATATACCTGAAAATAAAAATATGAAAATATTTTCTTTGCTGCTAATCTTCTAGTAATTATTCATAGTACACAACCAATTCATTATATCATATATTTTTTTTTTCGCTTCAGTGTCTCTTTAAAGGGCATTTTATTGATAAGGTGTGAAAATATCACCTGCGGGAAGCTTCGAAAAAAAGTGGAGTGAATTTAGGCCATTATGTTTTAACACAGTCTTACATTACTGGACAAGTGAAGCGTAAATAGGGAAGGAAATATTGCCTATGTGTTATAATGAACTTTGGATGTGGCTAAATTAGTTAAGTCAAGAAGAAGGTGTGAAACTGCAGATCCAGATGTATGTAATGTCTGGAATGAAGTTTTATTAAAGCAGTCTTTTTGGCACAGAGAAGGCATCTTTAACTACTATTATACGTTAAAGTATAATCCCATTTTAATATGCTATGACATATATCAAACTTATACTAGTCTTTATGCGATTTAATGTTGTTTAAAATTACCTTTCCATTTCAGTTAGCTTCAATTAGCAACCAGCTATAATTTTCCAAATTGCCAGAAGGTTTTAATTACAGCTCTTTGCAACCATGGCAACAGCACTTTATGGCATCTAGTGTACAGAATGATAATATATAAATATATTATTGGTAAAATAAGCAGCATCACCTTTAAGACGACACAGCTAGAGAGGCAATACACAATAATTATTTTAAATATTCGAGCAGTTTGTACTACTAAACTTTTGCATTTTATGGTATCATATTGTAACTTAAAACAGCTATTTAATCAATCAGTAATAGTTACTACACATTTTCAATTTATGCCACCCAAAGTGATCTCCATTGATGATTTCAAACAGCAGTTTAGGGGCAAGTTGTGCTTATACACTGGTTCCCAGCTGAGCAGCTGCTCTATGTAGAGGGGAAGGAGAAGTAAGCATCCAAATGCAGGCGTTTCCTTCATATACTCTTCAGGAACAAAAGTCTAGACAGCTTCTGCAGAGGGGATTGTATGTGCTTACCTTGCGCGGTTCTGATCTACTTAAAGGTGGCCATATACATAACTGACCAACTAAATCCATTTTCCCTAGCTGGCCATTTGGAATGAATGAATAATCTAGGAAACAAAGCTGTGACTTTCATGTTTTAGCTGGCAGCTTACAGTCCATTGATCAGACAAGAGGCCAGGTCCTATCACACGCAGGAATAGGTCTAGACAAATACATTAGAATTACCATTGGGGTCAGAAAGCTTTAAATACATAATTACATTAAAAACCAATTACATTTTTCTTAACTGTATAATTAGGAATACAACTTTCATTATTTTCCATTGCAATATTTGCCTTAAATGAATAATATACAGGGGTGTGCTGTGTCCTTTCTTTGTAAATGTGAAGAATTTTAATTAGAGTGGCAGCTGTAATCAGTAGATGAAGATCTATTTTTATTTTAGTGCTTAGTGACCTATTGATGTATTTAGGGTGCACAGAGTGTTTTCTGTGTAATGTAAATAACTGGAAATGTACACTGGTTAAAAACTAAAAGATATTCTTTGTTCTTTATCTGTACTGTAACACAATATGCATATATGTATTATATGATATATATATATTTTCCACTGGTATAATCTTAAAAATAAAAATGTATTATCTTTTTTTATATATATCCTGTACTGTCATAAATTTATTTTGTGTTATATACTATATTAACAATCACAAATGTGCTCTGTATACAGTCTTACTATATTGTAGAGTTCAATGCTGTGCACACTTTCAAGTGCCTTAGAACAATGTTTAGATCTTATTATATTAATATTATTATTATAAAATACAATTGTTACCTCAATAAAAAGTCAAAAAGTACATTTTCTGTTCTAATGTTTAAAAAAAATAAAAAAATAAAAATAGTGTTTTTCCATAAGGATCTTCATTACAACATCATCAGGGTAGATCTGATCTAATTACTATACAGTAGGCCTGATTTACTAAAGCCACAGTGTGCTGGTGATCTTAACCACCTTTACACCTATTTCAGATGTGCAATTGACCAGCGCAGTTTAGTCACCTAAGAACCATCAGCTAACCAGCACTTGCTTACAATCTTGTCAGCAAATAACTGGTGATGTTGCTTTATGAATGTGTTAAAGGACCACTATCGCGAAACATTTCATTTTTAACACCCCCACTGTAGTTACACCAAGCATACAGATGATCCCCTGTGACATTTATTTCAATTTCTAGTATTGTGCTTTAAACATTTACATGTCACTATATTGTATATACGTCAGTGCCTGCACTTGCGCTGACGGACTTCTGTAACTAAAATCCCTTCATAGGGGTTGCTTTGTCAGGTGATCTGTTATTTACAACAGATGGTATGGCCCTATGTTTTGCGATAGTGGTCATTTAATAGAGGGTCTTTATAAGCAGCACTTAAAGAGACACTGAAGCGAAAAAAAAATGATATAATGAATGGGTTGTGTACTATGAATAATTATTAGAAGATTAGCAGCAAAGAAAATATTCTCATATTTTTATTTTCAGGTATATAGTGTGTTTTCTAACATTGCATCATTCTATAATATGTGCAGATTACACAACACTCAGCATTCAAAATGATTCTTTCAGAGCAGTCTGTGAACTAATGAACTCTCCTCTGGCAGAGAAAAAGTAAATAGTTCAGGAACAGTTGAGATAATAAAAGTCAGAAAACAGCCCTCTCCACGACTTTGAATGTCGTAGAGATTAATGGCTTTTTTGCATAGAGATAACAACTGGAGTTTCTTAACTCTTCCTGTACTGGAAGGAATTAGACTGATGTATCTGATCTTAATGTTTTATTTCTTAGCTGTACTACACATACAAATCATAATATCATCATTTTTTTTCGCTTCAGTGTCTCTTTAATTATAAATATTTGTAACATCCTTCTTACTGAGATGTTAACTATTCTCCAGAGCATGCAGCCTAAAAAAAACAGTGTGATTATTAAAACTTTGATGCAATTAACCTCATACGTTCGTTACTCAATGGTAGCCTTCATTCTATGCTGCACACATTTGAATATGTCTCACCACATTGCAGGCAATATACTGAATGATTTCACCAGTCATATTCTGGATTGCAGCAGTGATGTCCATCTTCTGTTTCCCCTTGTTGTGGGAGCTACTTCTGTGCACTGTGTTCTTAAGATAATTCAATAAAATGAACCCGAGGAGAACCTCAGGTAAAATAAATACTTACCTAAGAAGAGGGTTCCCATGTCGTGCTCGCCACTGCCATTACTCGCCAGGATCCTCCAACAGATCCGGGCCGCACTCCTCTTGCTACATCTGCGTGAGCACGGCCACGCCTGCGCAGTAGCACAAGCGGCTCTGGTTTACTGTGGCTCGGATTTTTAATTTGACAAACTCTTGTCAGATTTCTTCGAGACTCAGTGAGTAGCATCAGAAGTCCGGAGGATGGCATGTGAAGTCTCCATAAGATCCAGAGGCTTCTCTCTTACTAGGTAAGTATGAATGTTTTTTACCTGAGGTTTGCCTCGGATTCACTTTAACCACTTGCCGACCGCGCACTCATAACGCGCGTCGGCAAAGTGGTAGCTGCAGGACCAGCGACGCACATCTGCGTCGCTGGCTGCAGGCTAATTGATCAGGAAACAGCCGCTCACGCGAGCGTCTGCTTCCTGTCAATTCACGGCGGGGGGCTCCGTGAATAGCCTGCGGGCCGCTGATCGCGGCTCGCAGGCTAAATGTAAACACAAGCGGAAATAATCCGCTTTGTTTACATTTTTACAACGCTGCTAACAGTAGCAGCGTTGTACTAGATCAGCGATCCCCGGCCAATCAGCGGCCGGGGATCGCTGTCGCATGACAGGCAAGAGCCTGTTAGAGGCTGCACAGGACAGATCCGTTCCTGTGCAGCCTCCGATCTCCGGGGCAGAGAGGGAGAGGGGGAATCCTGCGGTGGAGGGGGCTTTGAGGTGCCCCCCGCCAGCCACACGCAGGCAGGAGCGATCAAAACCCCCCTGGAACATCATCCCCCTAGTGGGGAAAAAAAGGGGGCGATCTGGTCGCTCTGCCTGATATTTGATCTGTGCTGGGGGCTGTAGAGCCCACCCAGCACAGATCTTAGAAATCAGTGCTGGTCCTTAACCTCTTGCCGACCGCGTCACGCCGGTAGGCGTGGCCGCGGCGGCAGCCCCAGGACCGCCTAACGCCAATTGGCGTAAAGTCCTGGGGCTCTGTTTTGAATGAGATCGCGCGCACGCTGCGCGCGCATCTCATTCTCGGAGGGCGGAGCTCCGCCCCCTCTTCAGTCTCCGAGCGGCTATTGCCGCTCGGGAGACTGATAGACGGCGTGATCGCCGTCTATTTACCCGTACAGCGCTGCGATCGGCAGCAGCGCTGTACTGGGGACAGCCATGTGACACGGCTGTCCCCCTGGGACACTGGAGAGCGATCGGCTCTCATAGGCAGAAGCCTATGACAGCCGATCGCCACAATTGGCTGGCTGTGGGGAAGGAGGGAGGGAGGGAGGGAATAGATTTAAAAGAACACGCTTTTTTTAATAAAAAAAGAAACAAAAATATTTGTAAACAAAAAAAAAAACAATCTGGGGGCGATCAGACCCCACCAACAGAGAGCTCTGTTGGTGGGGAGAAAAGGGGGGGGAAATCACGTGTGTGCTGTGTTGTGCAGATCTGCAGCTTAGCCTTAAAGCTGCAGTGGCACATTTTGCTTAAAATGGCCTGGTCACTAGGGGGGTTTAGCACTGCAGTCCTCAAGAGGTTAAGGGGGGTAGGGGGGGTTAAAGGCTGAGTCCTGAAGTGGTTAAGAAGAAGCTCAGCCTTAGTAGGTCAATTTCTAAAGGTGGCCATACATCAGGTGACTTGGCGGCTGATCGACTATCCAACTCTATTATATTCGAATTGGATGAAAATCGTTGCTGCCAAGTGCATGCCCGACCGACAAAGCGACCAATTCCAGGACAGAAAATGGTCGCTTTGTCTATTGCGCATGTGGCAAGATGTCTGTCCAAGGTTGCTTGGTCGGGTACGCGGCAGTATGGCGGCAATTTCCAAAACGAGCGACAAGACGACAAAACCCCGCCGCAATGTATTAATGTGCCCCCCCATGTGCATTTAAACATTACCTGTTGTAGCCTCCGTGCAGTGTCCCGTAACCTCCAGGCGGCTATCCGTACACGCTTCTGACGCCGCAAAACATCTGACGTCTGACGCTAGGCGCCAGAGGTGTGTACAGATAGACGCCCGGAGGTTACAGGACTCCGCGCAGAGGCTGCAACAGGACAGGTAACATATAAATGCACACACAAAATGCACATTTATACATTCGAGGGCAGCGGCGGTGTGGATGCAGCAGGCTCAGCCGATTCCCTGAATATTTCATGCTGAAATCGGACGGGACTCGGCCTGTAGTGTATGGGCAGAATCGACAAGAGACAAATTTATCTCTAATCAGATTTGATTAGAGATAAATTTATCTCTGTGTCGAATCTGCCCATAATCATTAGGTCTATGGGCACCTTTAGGATAGCTTCAAACAATTTACACACAACCAATGTTAAGCTTATAGGTGTAATGTTTACTGGTTCTGAGTTTTTCCTTTCTTGAATAAGGGGAAAGCATCACCTGTACGCCAGTCATAAGTAGAAACATTTCTGATTGATTTTTTTTCCACAAGCAATCTTTCTGGCTGACTGACTATAAAATCTATTGTACCTACTTTGGTCACAAACTGGTGTTTTTTTTCATTGTTTTTTTCATGACTTGGGAAAATACCCAAGCACTGCTCTATTACAAATGCTTCTGGCTCCTGCACTTTTCTTGTTTGCTGCCAAATTAACTATAGATGTAAACCTGTGCCATCTAGTGACTGAAATGCTGTATTGCATAAAAGGATGTTTCCTAGGTCCACCTTAAAGGGGTTTAACAAAATAATGGAAACACCTTGAAAATCAACAAAATATATTTTAATATGGTGTAGGTCCACCTTTTGTAGCAATTTCAGCATCAATTCTCAGAGGTATTGATTCATACAAATTGTGAATTGTTTTCAAAGGAATTTTAGCCCATTCTTCAGTTAAAACAACCTCCAGTTCTTTTAGAGACGATGGCGGCGGAAATCGACTAATGACCATAAATGCTCAATAATGTTGAGGTCTGGGGATTGTGTTGGCCAGATGAGATGCTCAACTTCATTAGAATGTTCCTCGTGCCATTCTTTAACAATTCTAGCTGTATGAATTGGGGCATTATCATCTTGAAAGATGGCATTCCCCTCCGGAAACAGTTCTTGAACCATAGGATGAACTTGGTCGCCCACAATTCCTAAATAGTCTCGGCTGTTAATTCTTCCATGAAGGGAAATCATTGGCCCGGCGGATTTCCAAGAAATAGCACCCCAGATCATCACAGAACCTCCGCCATGTTTTATGGTTGGGAGCAGGCAGTCTGGATGAAATGCTTCTTTCGTCTGTCTCCAAACATACACTCGGCCGGAGGTTGGAAATAAGGTAAACAATGATTCGTCAGAGAAAATTTGTCTTTGAGAGCAGAGGTTTTCTAATTGCAGTTCTTCCGTGGAATCCAGATTTGTGCAGCTCCCGACTAACAGTTTTTGTGGAAACTGGGTTCTGTAGGTGTTCATTCAGCTCTGCAGTGATTTTAGGAGCCGTGGTCTTGCGAGCTTTTCTAACAATTCGATTTAGAATCCGACGGTCTCTCTCCGACAACTTCGACTTTTGACCACAACTGTGCTTTGCTGAGGACGTTTTTCCTTCTCTTTTTAAAGGCAGTCATTACTTTTGAGACAGTACCTCTTGAAATGCCAAGCATTCGGGCAGTTTCTGTTACAGTAGCGCCTGCCATACGAGCACCAACAATTTGGCCTCTTTGAAAGTGTGAGAGATCTGCCATTTTTATAAATTATAACCAACTTTGGTTTAAATATCTATAAAAAAAACAATTATTTTAATTAAACATATCAAATAACAAAAATAATAAACAAAAAAAATGTAACATATGTCAAGTTTTGATTGCTTAAAGAAAATCTTTAATGAAAAAAACTCTCCTGGGGGTACTCACTTTGGGTGGGGGAAGCCTCCGGATCCTATTGAGGTTTCCCTCGTCCTCCTCGGTCCCACAGCGGCGGAGAAAATCCTCCCGGAGCGGCGGCGATGTAAATATTTACCTTTTGGCTCCAGCGCAGGCGCAGTAAACGCTCTTCCCACGGAGATAGGCGAAAATAGCCGATCTCTGTTGGGCCGCTCTACTGCGCAGGTGCAAGTCGCCTGCTCAGTAGAGCGGACCCGACGGAGATCAGCTATTTTCGCAGATCTCCATCAGAAGAGCCGCAACAGCACCCCCGCTGGAGCCCGAAAAGGTAAATGCACAGGCTGTCGGATTTGTCGCCTGTGCGTTCCGGGGCTGCAGCGAGACCGCCGTGGGATACAGGAGGACGGGGGGAACCTCGATAGGGTCCAGAGGCTTCCCCCTACTGAGGTGAGTACCCCCAGGGGAACTTTTTTCAGTACAGGTTTTCTTTAAAACATGTTCAAAGATTATGATGCTAAAATGTTAGATGTTTCCATTTTGTCCAACCCCTGTATGTCCCTGAAAGTTGCTTTGTATGAAGGAAAAAATAATATGACTGTGCAGGTGACTGTAAGCAAAGATGCTTATGAGATTTCTGTATGCCAATGATCAAATTTGAATCAAATTTTACCTTCAGCCCCCAGCTTGTGTGTTGGTTTTGATTGTCTGCTACATTTTCTAATCTACTGTCTGTTCACCATCTTTTACTTTTTGCCATCTACCTTGACCATCAGTGGTTTACTGAGAATACTTTCTGCCCTGTGCTCTGATCAGTTCTACAACCGTGCCTGCAGATTGGTGTTCTGCCTGGTTCCTCTTCTACTTATCATCTGTCATGCTAGGAGCCATCGCTAATATAGTGACCTAGTAGAATGTGTCCAAACAAATCCAAACCAACTTGCATTTGGGAAGCTTTACACTTGTGTCTCCTTAGAAAGTGGCACATAAGGAAGGGTGAGTTGGCACAAAATGCAGTGCCTGCCTATAAGCTATGTATCCTGCTAAAACATTCTATTAGGTTGAGCTGTAATGCTTTGCTTGTACTATGTAGGCTGAGCTAGGCTGATGGATATTCTTTCTGACACACCGTGAACACCCACATATCTGAAATGACCGCAGATTTTTTTAAATGCACGAAAATCGCATTGCCGAATCGCAGATGCTTCCTGAAGTCGCAGTAGGCAAATAGGAAAATATATGCTCTTTTCACATGCAATTTTGCACTGCACTAAAACACGCGTGAATTTCACATGTGTGACCCCGCTTAACCCTTGCGGGCTCAATTTCCTGGAGAACACCAGGAAATTAGCAAACTGGATAACTGGATTTACTCAAACATAGGAAGAGAGCAATACAAATACAAAATAGGTTCTAACCCCTTACGAAGTTATCCATAAATAAAATCATATTATATATTTTACTAGGTTTAGGCTTCAACCAATGTCAGTCAGTGGGATAATAAAGAACATTTGTCTCCCTCCGATTAAACTGGTAAACTAATTATTCGAGGAATGCTACAAGACCGGGTAAAGTAACATACTTATCTGAAAATTAAAGCAGTTTATCACATTCCATAAATGTGTCCAGTTAATAAAAATTCTTTCAATAGTTCATATTTAGGTTATAGACTAAGAGATTAAGGCACCAACAACCTACTGAAATATTAAGCTAAGCAAACAGTGAATACAACCCTACAAAAACATGTGCTAATCACCTTCAGACCAAGTGATTATGGTCCCCTGTGGTAAAACTGCAGAGTATTGCAGAATATGGTAGATGTACAAATAGACATGCACAGTCACAGTCATCATCTTGTCACTGTTACATTAAAGCCACTCTGAAACCTCTTCAAAAAGTATCAGAATGACTGCCATAAATCACAGCTAGCACCATCAGTCAATGCTTGGAAGAATAGGTGTAGCCAGAGGAAATGGCAGTTCAAATCAATCAATCAATCAATCAAAACAGTTTCATACTTTGAAAAAAAAGTAGCCATATTGCATGAGTCTACAGAACTATCTTACAGTTAATTATATAAAAAACAAAAGAGAAGTTCATACTGTAAATATTCTTACCAGTAATAGGCATTTCTCTAAATCTTCCATGATGTATTTATTTTCTTTCTTTTTTTATTTATATAGAGGTGACCTCTTCCGCAGCACTTTACTGAGTATATAGGCCAATTTTAAGGATGCCAATTTACTTATCTGAATGTGTTTCCGATGTGGGAGGAAAGCAGACTGTCAGGAGGAAATCCATGCAAATACGGGGAGAACTTAACATACAAACTCCACGTAGATAATGTCTTCAACTTCCTTTTCATTCAGCATTGAAAAACTGTAAATTTTATGGATTAAATGTTTAGGGTGGGACCTCCTCCCACAAGACCTTGTGACCAAAGGGAAAATTCTTATTAGCTAGAATATCCAGATGTCAGCACTTTATGAATAACCACTCTGCAGCCCTACAGAGTCCACCAGAGTGTGCCTTAAGTGCCATAATGCCTGATGGAGGAGATGTTCTTTTTAACTCCTACACTAAGTTCTCCACCTAATGCGGTTGCATAAAGTGGATATCCAGCCTAAAAACTAATTTGCAGTCCTCTTCGTGTAAGGCAAAGTTTATAATTACCTGTCCTGTCTTGTCCCCCAAAGTAGTCCCAAACCCCCTGAATCAGCTGACTTTCAGCATGTAGCTCCACCCCCTCAGAAAAAAATGTAATTCTGTTTTCTCTATCTCGATAGAGAAAACAGTCTGGCGTTTTTTTCATAAGGGAAGGGCTACGCCCCGGAAGTTGGCTGATTCAGGGACGACTTTGGAGGATAAGACAGCGCAGGTAATTATAACTTTGCCTTACAGGACTGAAAATTAGTTTTTAGGGTGGATATATGCTTTAAAGTGTTCTTGGAATCTTTAACTCTCTTCCTAAACACCTTGAAAGTGTAACCATAAATAATACTCCTTTCTCCTATTGCTCATTTCCTGGAGGAACAGGAAAAAAAACTCTGAAGATTTTAAAAATCCCCCTAAAAACGCTTGTGCAATAAATCCCTATGGAATAGATCATATCAGCGCGATTCGTCGGCTTTCCACTCAGCAAAGCGCTGCATGTACCATTTTTAGGGTGATTTTGCTACAATGGAAGGTGTAGGAAAACTGTGAAATGCTCACAAAATCATTCTGTGCAGAGATTGAGTTCGCGCTTTTAAGAATAAATACATTGTATGTATTCTTTAGCCCAGCCGTGCGGTTGCTTGCAGCCATTACACCGGTCCCAAGCCCAGATAAATGGGGAGGGTTGGAGAAAGACCCGGCGACCTACTCTGTCAAAAAATTCACCAAGAAAATGTTATGGAAAGGCTCTCAAATGTATCAGATATGGTGCCGTATGGTAGGACCCCCAGGCCAGAAAGTGCCAAGCCAGCTACTGGGGATGAGCGAGGACTTACAGTGAGTAATCGTGGTATTGATGACGTGTCTGGGGCAAATCTCATGGGAACACCAGTTGCTGATGTCGCTGATGAAAGCAAAGGCCTGAGCTGTTTGAAGACTCATTGTATTGCAACTTGGAACATCCGAGGAATGAACCTTGGCAAATTCGACATCATTAAAAGAGAAATGGCCCGACTTAAAATCGGATTATTGGGAATAAGCGAACTGCATTGGATAGACAATGGCTACTTCCAGACGGATGATTTCACCGTTTATGACTCTGGTCATGACGACATAAAAAAAAATGGTGTGGCATTCATAGCCTGCAAGCAAGTCGCCCGCACCAAAGAAAGCTATTCAACGATCAGTGACCGTGTCATTTCCATCCGTATTCGTGGAAAACCTCTCTACATTACAATTCTCCAGGTCTATGCCCCTACATCTGATGTATCAGATGATGAAATTGAACAATTCTATTCCGACCTCCAACAAGCACTGCGACAAGTATCTAGGAAAGACATAATTTACATCATGGGGGATTTCAATGCAAAAGTCAACTGCCAAGAAGAACAAGGCATAGCTGGCAAGTTTGGTCTGGGTGATAGAAATGATGAGGGGGACCGCTTAGTGCAGTTTTGCTAGGAAAATAGACTCAAAATCATGAAAACGTGGTTCATGCAACACATGCGCAGCCTCTACACTTGGACATCACCAAGCGGTTTACACCATAACCAGATAGATTATATCCTGTGCAGTCAACGGTGGTGCAGTTCTGTGCTTGCTGTCAAAACATACCCTGGTGCGGACTGTGGCTCCGATCATGAACTGTTTGTAGCCAAAATCAGAGTCAAGCTCTGTAATATCAAAAAGACCACACCACCAAAGAAGTATGATGTCTCTAAGATCCCATCTTCATATGCAGTTGAGGTGAATAACAGGTTTGAGCTACTTGAAACCTCAGAGAAACTGCTGGATGAATTATGGCAAGAGTTTCAATCAATCATCATTGAAACGGCAGCGAAGACTATCCCACATAAGAAGCTGTTTTGCCTCACGGGAAGGGTTTTTAAACCCTCTAACTTCGCTCACCACCGTAGTGGGTAAAATATATTGCAGCAAAACATGAGGAAAAATTCAATAATAATATTTATTGAGCTACAATCCTGTTATAATAATTATCTAGGCTTGCAGAATCATAGTTACATTGTATTTGAGTAATTAGTGAACATCAATATTATTTCTTACGAAGTATTGCAGCATCACCCAGGGAAGATCAGGGGACCTCAGCGACCTCGGAGGGGAAATACTTGGCTACACCAACAGACAGTATGTCTGCTTGTCCTTCGAAAGCCCCCAACTCGAAAGCATTTTCCCTCCTTTATATAGACAGAATACAATGTCTGCGCAGGCACAGAACATGTTTCATCCATGCACCTGTGCAGATAAGGGTGCGTGATCACCATGTGCTTGTTTCATTGCGCCTGTGCAGATAAGGCACATGACGGCGTGATCACAACGTGCTTTAGAAGCGTCATAGAACACGTCTGACTATTGTTGCTTATATGAGAACTTGCGCACAACATCTCATGTTTTGACTAGTGTTGAAAATAGCAACATTCTCATGGTCAGGTGCCCATGAGAATGAAAAAACATGTTTACTAAAATAACCACTAGTGTTGTGACTAGCAGCATTTCATGGTCAGTCTTCTATGAGAATATAGCAACACTCTCATGGTCAATCTTCCATGAGAGTGTTACGGTTAGAAATATCTCATAGCCAGTTTTTGATGAGAATGAACAAATGTGTTATTTTGGATTATACCGTATTTCGCGCCGTATAAGACGCTCCGGAATATAAGACGCACCCAGGTTTAGAGGGCAAAAACCAGAGAAAAAAAATATATATACTAAACCTGGTGCGTCCATATTCCAGGAGCGTCTTGTACATGTTACCCCTCAAATGTTGTCCTCCTGTGTCCCATTGTCTCCCCAGTGTCCCCAATACCTGCCCCATGTGTCCTCTGTGTCCCCCATGTGTCCTCTGTGTCCCTCATGCCTGCCCCATGTGCCTGTGTCCCCATGTGTCCTCTGTGCCACCTATGCATGCCTCATGTGTCCCTCATGCCTGCCCCATGTGCCTGTGTCCCCCATGTGTCCTCTGTGTCCCCCATGTGTCCCCCATGTGTCCTCTGTGTCCCCCATGTGTCCTCTGTGTCCCCCATGTGTCCTCTGTGTCCCCATGTGTCCTCTGTGTCCCCCATGCCTGCTGTATCCTCTGTGTCCCTCATGTGGCTGCACCTGACTTATGCCTCTGCCCTCTCCCCCATGCCTGTTATGTGTCCGGCTGAGTGTGTTACATGCCCCCTCCCGCTGTGTTCCTTATCGCTGCGTGCCCCCGCGAGTGTCTAATATGCCCGCTCCCCCGCCTGCCTTATCTCCCTCCCCCATGTCTTGGCTGGCCCCCCCCGGGTGTTAATCTGCAGCGGGCTTACCTCTCCACCATGCCCGCGAGGATTGGAGACCTTCTTCACAGCCGCGCATCTCGCTCTAGTGATCGGCATGTGGTGATTGCGTCATTATCACATGCCGATCACTAGAGCGAGATGCGCGGCTGTGAAGGAAGTCTCCAATCCTCGCGGGCATGGCGGAGAGGTAAGCCCGCTGCAGATTAACACCCGGGGGGGCCAGCAACCACATGGGGGAGGGAGATAAGGCAGGCGGGGGAGCGGGCATATTAGACACTCGCGGGGGCACGCAGCGATAAGGAACACAGCGGGAGGGGGCATGTAACACACTCAGCCGGACACATTACAGGCATGGGGAGCAGGCAGATGCATACGTCGGGTGCAGCCACACAGGCAGGGAATTCCCGACATGGCGGCGGGTCGCGGTCCGTATCGGCGGGCGTTTCTAAGTCGGGAATTCCCTGCTTTTGCCGTATAAGACGCAGGGACTTTTCCCCCCTATTTTTTGGGGAGAAAAAGTGCGTCTTATACGGCGAAAAATACGGTAACTGCCTTATAAAAGAGGCTAACATATATATCGTGGACACCAATCTTATCAATCAATCAATCAATCAATCAATCAATCAGACATTCATGTCACTTTTGTATCTCAGAAGCCAGAGAAGAAATGCAAATGGTTAACAGAAGATACCATCAATCTCGCAGTGCAGAGAAGAGCAGCCAAAGTTGCGGGCAATCGAGAGGAGACTGCGAAGTTGAATGCAGAATTTCAACTGGAAGAGGATTTTGTGAGGGGTCATACCAGCAATGCTTTTGCACAAGTAAAAAAGTTTAGAACACACTTCTCAGCACATAAAGGGACCATCAAAGATAAGATAGGCAAAGATCTGACTGACCAATGCAACATCAAAAACAGATAACAGGAATATACAGAAGAATTGTATGCTCACAAGAGTGAACTTCCAGAGATTCAAGAAAAGGAAACCACGACTAGTGATGCTCAAATACCCCTTTTTAAAATTCGAGTTTGGTCGAATTCGAATAGTAAATTATTCGAGGTCAGTCGAATATTCGAGTCGAATAATTTTTACTATTCGATTCGACCTCGGACTTCGAGCTCACTATTTGAGTCGGTATTCGAGCTAACTATTCGAGCTGACTATTCGAATTGGCCTTAAATAGCTTCCCAACACTTGTTTTGAGGGTTAATGATGCAAGAAACATATTTTTTTCCAAGTGACAACAGCAAGTGATTATGTGGGGATGTTCCTTTAAAAAAAAAAAAAGGTGAAAAGAGAAGTTGTGTCCAGAATTTTGTTCAGTACTGTATATACTTCTTCTTCTTCTTCTTCTTTATCTTCTATATCTTCTTCTTCTTCTTCTATATCTTCTTCTTCTTCTTCATCTTCTTCTTCTTCTTCTTCATCTTCTTCATCTTCATCTTCTTCATCTTCATCTTCTTCATCTTCTTCATCTTCTTCTTCATCTTCTTCATCTTCTTCATCTTCATCTTCTTCATCTTCTTCTTCATCTTCTTCATCTTCATCTTCTTCATCTTCTTCTTCTTCATCTTCTTCTTCATCTTCTTCATCTTCATCTTCATCTTCTTCATCTTCTTCTTCATCTTCTTCATCTTCTTCATCTTCATCTTCTTCATCTTCTTCTTCTTCTTCTTCTTCATCTTCTTCTTCATCTTCTTCTTCATCTTCTTCATCTTCATCTTCTTCATCTTCTTCTTCATCTTCTTCATCTTCATCTTCTTCATCTTCTTCTTCATCTTCTTCATCTTCATCTTCTTCATCTTCATCTTCTTCATCTTCTTCTTCTTCTTCTTCTTCTTCTTCTTCTTCTTCTTCTTCATCTTCTTCTTCATCTTCTTCATCTTCTTCTTCATCTTCTTCATCTTCATCTTCTTCATCTTCATCTTCATCTTCATCTTCTTCATCTTCTTCTTCATCTTCTTCTTCTTCTTCTTCTTCTTCTTCATCTTCTTCTTCATCTTCTTCATCATCTTCTTCATCTTCATCTTCATCTTCTTCATCTTCTTCTTCATCTTCTTCATCTTCTTCATCTTCATCTTCTTCATCTTCTTCTTCTTCTTCTTCTTCTTCATCTTCTTCTTCTTCTTCTTCATCTTCTTCATCTTCTTCTTCATCTTCTTCTTCATCTTCTTCATCTTCTTCTTCATCTTCTTCATCTTCTTCTTCATCTTCTTCATCTTCTTCTTCTTCTTCATCTTCTTCTATATCGTCTTCTTCGTCACTTATTTCTCTTTTCATTTTTTTTTTTTTAAAGAAATGCAGCTATTTTTGAGCGTAACAACAAATAGCTGGTGGCGCACGCATGTTGGAAGCGCCATTGTATGTGCTCCCTGGCAGTGGAAACACACAGACAGCAGGAGGTAAATTTAGCAGCAGGAGGAGGAGGATGAGTGTGTGGCAGCATGCAGTCAATGAGGCAGGCAGCGTGACATAATAGCCCTGGTACCTAGCGGTGATACCATGGCTGTAAATAAACACAACAGGAGGTCCCAGACAGCGGTCGTGCAGCCCACATTGTGTCCAATACACAACTGGGACAACACAGTTTTCAACCCGGGCACCTCAGAAAAATTAAACCTTTTTTTGTAATGGTTTTGTAGTTTTGGTTTTACAACCAATTACACAGATATATAGCTATTTTTTGACGTAATAGCTGGTGGCAGAGTGGCAGCAGAAGGTAAATCTGTGTACCCTGGCGGTGGGAAACACAGACAGACAGCAGCAGCAGCAGGAGGAGGAATGGAGGAGAGTAATTATGTGAGCAGCTATTGTTTGACGTAATAGCTGGTGGCAGTGTGGCAGCAGAAGGTAATTCTGTGTACCCTGGCAGTGGGAAACACAGACAGACAGCAGCAGCAGGAGGAATGGAGGAGTAGTGTGAGTGTGGCAGCAGGTAGGCAGCGTGACATAATAGCCCTGGTACCTAGCGGTGATACCAGGGCCGTAAATAAACACAACAGGAGGTCCCAGACAGCGGTCGTGCAGCCCACATTGTGTCCAATACACAACTGGGACAACACAGTTTTCAACCCGGGCACCTCAGAAAAATTAAACCTTTTTTTTTTTTAATGGTTTGTTTGGTTTCGGTTTTGCAACCAATATAGCTATTGTTTGACGTAATAGCTGGTGGCAGAGTGGCAGCAGAAGAAGGTCATTCTGTGTACCCTGGCAGTGGGAAACACAGACAGACAGCAGAAGGGCAGTACACAGCAGCCCACTGTAGGTGTAAAATGTGTGGCTGCAGGCGACGTAATAGTCAAAGTGAACCAGGCTGGCTTAGTGAGCAGGAGCCAGGAGGTGGTAAAGGGTGGTAAGGCACATTAACGATGGTTCCGGCAGCCAGTTCATGTCCCCCTCTCGCCGACAACAGGGGCCAGGAACTCGCCTTCCACCCACGCCTGGTTCATCTTGAGAAACGTCAGTCTGTCCACAGACTTGTGAGACAGACGTGAGCGTTTCTCGGTGACCACGCCACCAGCTGCACTGAAGCAGCGCTCGGACAGCACGCTGGAAGGGGGGCAGGACAGCACTTCCAGGGCGTACTGCGCTAGCTCGCTCCAGATCTCCATGCGCTTGACCCAATACTCCATGGGATCAACAGGGGCATCGCTGTCAAGCCCGCTGTACGACCCCATGTAGTCAGCCACCATGCGGGTCAGGCGCTGGCTGTGACCGGAGGAGGATGCTGCTGCATGCATCTCCTCTCTAGTCACTGCTGCCGGAGCCTCTACAGTCCTGTAGAGCTCGTGGCTGAGAGACAGCAGGTCTGTGGGGCGCTTGCTGCTGCTGGATGCAGGCACCTGCTGCTGCCTCTGTGCTGGCTGCTGGACAGTGGGGGTGGAAGGCTGGGGGAAGGCTTCCTCCAAGCGCTCAACAAGGGCCTGCTGCAAGCTCCTTATTTGTTGCGCTGGGTCTCCTCCTGCAGGCGGCAGGAACTGGCTCAACTTCCCCTTGAGGCGTGGGTCCAACATCATGCTGATCCAGATGTCCTCCCTCTGCTTCATCTGGATCACCCTGGGGTCCCTGCGCAGGCACGCCAGCATGTGCGCTGCCATTGGGAAGAGGCGGGCCACGTCTGCTGGCACATCGACGTCAGTGCTGTCCTCATCCTCCTCCTCTGCCGCCTCATCCTCTCTCCACCCCCGCACCAACTCAGCTGCGCTGTGCTGATCCCCCTCATCAGCAGCCAGGTCAGGGACCTCCACCAAGTCCTCCTCCTCCTCCCCCTCAGAGGTGGACTGCGCAGCTGGTTGCCGCTCCTGCTGGTCCAAGGCTGCCGCTCCCTGTTCCAGCAAACCATCGAGGGCCCTGTTCAGCAGAGAAACCAGGGGCACCCACTCGCAGACCATAGCATGGTCCCTGCTCACCATGTTTGTGGCCTGCAGGAAGGGAGCCAGCACAAAGCACACCTGCTGCATGTGCCTCCAGTCATCATCGGGGACGATGGACGGGATGTTGCTGGTCTTGTCCCTTCTCCGAGCTGCGGAAACAGTGGCCAGGGCAAGGTACTGGTTGACAGCGTGCCTCTGTTCAACCATACGCTCCAACATCGCCAGGGTGGAGTTCCAGCGAGTCGGAACGTCAATGATCAGCCGATGGCGTGGCAGATCCAGCTCCTTTTGCACGTCTTCCAGGCTCGCACAGGCTGCAGCCGAGCGCCGGAAGTGACGCACAACATTCCTTGCCGTTTCCAGCAGTTCGCCCATCCCCTGGTAGGTGCGCAGGAACTTCTGCACCACCAGGTTCAGCACGTGGGCAAGACAGGGGATGTGGGTCAGGTTTCCCCTGTCTATGGCAGCAACCAGATTGGCCCCATTGTCGGACACCACCTCTCCGACTCTGAGGCCTCTGGGGGTCAGCCAAATCCTCTCCTGCTCCTGGAGTTTGGCCAACACGTGGGCTGCCGTCAGCTTGGTCTTGCCAAGGCTGACCAAGTGCAGCAGCGCTTGGCAGTGGCGGGCCTTCACGCTGCTGCTGAGGCGGGGGGTTTGGCCAGGTGTGGCGGAGGATGGCAGAGGATCGGAGGAACCCGCTGCAGTTCCCCTGACCCTGCGGGGTGGCACCACCCACTGTGTTGCTGCTGCTGCTGCTGCTGTGCCCGCTGCTGCTCTCCCATCCTCACCCCCTTCCACCAAGCTGACCCAGTGGACAGTGAAGGACAGGTAGCGGCCTGTCCCGAAGCGGCTGCTCCAGGAGTCCATGGTGACGTGGACCCTTTCACCAACCGCGTGCTCCAGCCCTCGCTCCACATTGGCCATCACAAAGCGGTGCAGTGCTGGAATGGCCTTGCGGGAGAAAAAGTGTCTGCTGGGGAGCTGCCAGTCTGGGGCTGCACAAGCAAGCAGCGCCCGCATGTCGCTCCCCTCCTGCACGAGCGTGTACGGCAGGAGTTGGGAGCACATGGCCCGTGCCAGCAAGCCGTTCAGCTGCCGCACGCGACGGCTGCTGGGAGGCAGAGCCCTAACCACCCCCTGGAAGGACTCGCTCAAAAGGCTCTGGCGTGGCCTTTTGCTGACACGGGAATCACCAGACACAGCGGAGGAGGCCACTGAGGACTGGCTGCCAGAACAGGCCTCAGTGTCGGCGGCAGGAGTTGCAGAGGGGGGAGGAGCAGTGCGTTTCCGCACTCCTGCTGGTGCTGCTGGAGGAGCAGGAGGGCGGGTGGCTGCTGTTGCTGCTGCTGAAGGCTGTGCAGTGATGGGTGTGGTGCCACTGCCAGCACCAGATGCCTTCAGCCTCTGGAACTCCTCATGCTGGTGGAAATGTTTAGCCGCAAGGTGGTTGATCAGCGAGCTGGTGCTGAACTTTAAGGGGTCTGCACCTCTGCTCAACTTCCGCTGACAGTGGTTGCAAGTGGCGTACTTGCTGTACACAGTGGGCATGGTGAAAAAGCGCCAGATTGGTGACAGAAACATCCCCCTACGGCATGGAAGCGCTGCTGCCTGTCTCCCTGTGGTGGTTGGGGGGGGGGCTTGGGTGCGGCTGGTGGTGGTACTGGCTGATGCTGCTGCTGCTGCTGCTGAGCCTGAGACACCAGCAGGCTGTGGGTCGCTGCCAATGCTTGCAATGATGCGCCTCCTTGCAAGGCCCACAAGCGCATCCTCCTCCTCCTCCGAGCTGCTGAGGACGACATCCCCTGGAGGTGGTGGCACCCAGTCTCTGTCTGTCACCGGGTCATCAACATCATCCTCCCCCTCCTCAAACATGTCCTGCTGGGATGATGACCCCCCAAACTCCTCTCCTGATGCATGGATGGGCTGCTTGACTGTCGCCACAGTCTTGCTGTCCAATCCCTCATCCCCCAAAGTGCCCATCAGCATCTCCTCCTCAAAATCGCCAACAACAGCAGACAATTGACTCATCATGCCTGGGGTCAAAAGAGTGCTGAATGAGAGGTCGGCGACTGACGGTGAACTGGCCTCCTCCCCAGACCCTGCTGGGCGGCTGCTGCGAACAGGGGTGGTGGTGGTGGTGGTGGTGAGGGTGGAGGCCTCGGATGCAGAGCTGATGGCGGGCTGCTCATCCTCCGTCATGAGTTGCACCACAGTGTCTGCATCCTTTTCCTCAATGGGACGTTTCCGACCCGGCTGGAGGAAAATCGGAGCAGGTGCTACACGCTGCTGCTGCTGTGTCTCTGCAGCGCGAGTTGCAGATGCTCCTGCTGGGCGGCGCCCAAGGCGTCCACGGCCAGTGGCTATGGGAGGAATGTTAGCCACTGACGCTGCTGCTGCTGCTGCGGAACTGTGCATGGTGGCGCGCCCGCGGCCGCGGCTTGCCACAATGCTGCTCCCTCTCCTCCTGATTCCCTTGCTGCCCTTCCCCTTGCCCAAACCGCGCTGGCTGCCACTTCCAGACATCTTAAATGTTTTGGGCGTATAGACAAAAGTTTTGTAAAAGGGCGGGTGAAAAGTGGGGTACTTTAATGGAGTGGGTTGGTTGGTGAGGTGACTGAGTGAGTGTCCCCTAGTACAGTAAGTAAGTAGTAACAGTCAGGAAGTACAACTAGCAGTTACAATAATCAGTAGTAATCACAAGTAAATTTAGTGTGTGTACACTCAGACAGTGAGTGCACGCACGCAGGAGCTAGTAGCCTATGAACACAGTGACTGAGTGTCCTAGACTCCTAGTACAGTAAGAGTAAGTAGTAACAGTAAGTAGAACTAACTAATTACAATAATCAATCAGCGATCAGAAGGAAATGGAGTGTGGGTGGTGTGTGTACACTCAGACAGTGAGTGACCGCACGCAGGAGCTAGTAGCCTATGAACACAGTGACTGAGTGTCCTAGACTCCTAGTACAGTAAGAGTAAGTAGTAACAGTAAGTACAACTAACTAATTACAATAATCAATCAGCGATCAGAAGGAAATGGAGTGTGGGTGGTGTGTGTACACTCAGACAGTGAGTGACCGCACGCAGGAGCTAGTAGCCTATGAACACAGTGACTGAGTGTCCTAGACTCCTAGTACAGTAAGAGTAAGTAGTAACAGTAAGTAGAACTAACTAATTACAATAATCAATCAGCGATCAGAAGGAAATGGAGTGTGGGTGGTGTGTGTACACTCAGACAGTGAGTGACCGCACGCAGGAGCTAGTAGCCTATGAACACAGTGACTGAGTGTCCTAGACTCCTAGTACAGTAAGAGTAAGTAGTAACAGTAAGTACAACTAACTAATTACAATAATCAATCAGCGATCAGAAGGAAATGGAGTGTGGGTGGTGTGTGTACACTCAGACAGTGAGTGACCGCACGCAGGAGCTAGTAGCCTATGAACACAGTGACTGAGTGTCCTAGACTCCTAGTACAGTAAGAGTAAGTAGTAACAGTAAGTAGAACTAACTAATTACAATAATCAATCAGCGATCAGAAGGAAATGGAGTGTGGGTGGTGTGTGTACACTCAGACAGTGAGTGACCGCACGCAGGAGCTAGTAGCCTATGAACACAGTGACTGAGTGTCCTAGACTCCTAGTACAGTAAGAGTAAGTAGTAACAGTAAGTAGAACTAACTAATTACAATAATCAATCAGCGATCAGAAGGAAATGGAGTGTGGGTGGTGTGTGTACACTCAGACAGTGAGTGACCGCACGCAGGAGCTAGTAGCCTATGAACACAGTGACTGAGTGTCCTAGACTCCTAGTACAGTAAGAGTAAGTAGTAACAGTAAGTACAACTAACTAATTACAATAATCAATCAGCGATCAGAAGGAAATGGAGTGTGGGTGGTGTGTGTACACTCAGACAGTGAGTGACCGCACGCAGGAGCTAGTAGCCTATGAACACAGTGACTGAGTGTCCTAGACTCCTAGTACAGTAAGAGTAAGTAGTAACAGTAAGTAGAACTAACTAATTACAATAATCAATCAGCGATCAGAAGGAAATGGAGTGTGGGTGGTGTGTGTACACTCAGACAGTGAGTGACCGCACGCAGGAGCTAGTAGCCTATGAACACAGTGACTGAGTGTCCTAGACTCCTAGTACAGTAAGAGTAAGTAGTAACAGTAAGTAGAACTAACTAATTACAATAATCAATCAGCGATCAGAAGGAAATGGAGTGTGGGTGGTGTGTGTACACTCAGACAGTGAGTGACCGCACGCAGGAGCTAGTAGCCTATGAACACAGTGACTGAGTGTCCTAGACTCCTAGTACAGTAAGAGTAAGTAGTAACAGTAAGTACAACTAACTAATTACAATAATCAATCAGCGATCAGAAGGAAATGGAGTGTGGGTGGTGTGTGTACACTCAGACAGTGAGTGACCGCACGCAGGAGCTAGTAGCCTATGAACACAGTGACTGAGTGTCCTAGACTCCTAGTACAGTAAGAGTAAGTAGTAACAGTAAGTAGAACTAACTAATTACAATAATCAATCAGCGATCAGAAGGAAATGGAGTGTGGGTGGTGTGTGTACACTCAGACAGTGAGTGACCGCACGCAGGAGCTAGTAGCCTATGAACACAGTGACTGAGTGTCCTAGACTCCTAGTACAGTAAGAGTAAGTAGTAACAGTAAGTAGAACTAACTAATTACAATAATCAATCAGCGATCAGAAGGAAATGGAGTGTGGGTGGTGTGTGTACACTCAGACAGTGAGTGACCGCACGCAGGAGCTAGTAGCCTATGAACACAGTGACTGTCTGACTGAGTGTCCTAGACTCCTAGTACAGTAAGAGTAAGTAGTAACAGTAAGTACAACTAACTAACAATAATCTATCAGTAATCAGAAGGAAATAGAGTGTGTGTACACACAGACAGTGAGTGAGTGCACACACGCAGGAGCTAGCTAGTAGCCTATAAACAGTGACAGTCAGTGAGTGTCCTACTCCTAGTACAGTATAACTACAATACTATTAGTAAAGGACAGCAGAAATACTGGTATAGATGAGAGAAATAAACAGAGGACAGCTGCCCACAGAGGCAAGGCCCCCCTGAGGCCTAAACCTGTAAGCTTGCAGCAGCTGCCTGTCTCTAATGTAACACACAAGCTACTAACTAAAATACAATGTCTATCTAACTAACAACAATATAGGTGTATATGGCAGGTGTAGGTGAGCAAAAACGCTAGGTAAATGATCACAATAGAGCACTTGCTAAGCCAAAGCACAAAGGAGCAACTCTCTCTCTGTACAAGTCTCAGGCAAGCATGGAGAAACGTAACATGGCGGCCGCTATTTATAGGGTAGGGGCTGGCCAGGGTCCCCCTCTGTGATTGGCTGCCGTCAGAGGGCCTGGGAGCCCTCTGATTGGCTCTAAGGACATCAATCTGGGCTATGACGCTATTCGAGCTCGGTACCGAGCTCGAATAGCGCCGAGTTGCTCGAATAGCTCGAATAGTGAATGGGCTATTCGAGTGTACTCGGATAGCCCATTCGAATAGCTCCAGCTATTCGGAGCTCGAATACCGAGCTCGAATAGCTGAAAAAGAGCTCGAATATTCGAGCTACTCGAATATTCGAGCTCTGCTGAGCACCACTGACCACGACATCTGAATCAGAGCCAACCATCCTCTATTGCATGGGCAATAAGACAATTACCCAACAACAAAGGCCCCTGGCATTGACAGAATCCCGTTTGAAATGCTAAGACCCATACCGATTTCATCCATCACTGCAATATGCCAGAAGATCTGGGAAACCAACACATGGCCAGAAGAATGGAAACGGTCAGTTTTTATTCCATTGCCAAAGAAGGGAGATTCTAAAGATTGCTCTAATTACCGCACAATTGCCCTCATACCTCACATGAGCACAGTGTGAGAAAACGCGGAAAAGCCGCCGCCAATACTCAGAGTGAGGCGGCTGATTCCGCGTTTGACATGGCAGTTGGGACGCAGTTGGGACACGGAGAAACCGCCGCATGCTCTAACTACAGGGTGGTGGATTCCGCGTCCAATGCGGCTAGCTGCTCGCATGGGCCTGCTTCTCTCAGTAAGGCGGAATGCGGAGGAAACGCTGCACGCTCAGACAGCGTGGCGGCGGATTCCGCATCCCATACAGCAACAACATTACAACACATGACTGGTGTGGCTGGGACTGATAGTCCACACTGGTTTAGGAGGACGCGCGCGCAGAGAGGCAGGGCCTTTATGGCAGTCAGAAGAGGGTCAGCTGACCAAGCCGGTCAGCTGACTATTGCAGCTACTCTCATTGGTCCAGCACTTAAGGGTGGCGCTGGAGAGCTCCAGTGTATATATACTGGATGCTGGTCATTCATCTGGTGTCTGGCGTTGCGATCACTACGTGGTAGCACTCAGACCTTGTCAGTATCTGTGTGTATTAGTCAGTTTCCAAAGGTGTTAATGATCACGGAACTCACACCTTAGCCTAGGAATTCTGTTACTATCTGCATTGTCATCTAGACTAGTTTCCAAGGTGTTGACGGCTATGGATCTCACACCTTAGTCTAGGAATTCTGTACCATCTGTATTATTTGTATGATCCAGTTTGTCCTGGGGTGTGAGAATCTTGGAGCTCACACTCAAGCTTAGACATTGTTGATTACCTGTTATGACTTTCTGCATTTCTGACCATTCTCCTGATCTCTGATTTTGTACCTTGTATTTCTGATTCCCTGTTGCCGATACCTGGCTTGTCTCTGGATTCTGTATCTGTCTACTGTCTCTGTACTTTATCTGTCCGTGTGGTTACGACCTGGCTTGCCCGACCTCGAGAACTATCTCCCCTGTTAGGAGATAGTTCGCAGATCTGTCAGTGACACTCCTCCACTGGTGTCACTCACGTTCTGTCCTTCCCACTGTCTCAGCCTGGCTCCACCCCTTGGGGAGTAGCAGGCTTGTGGAAGGAAGCTAACCTGTCACCGCAGATCTATTGTCTTGCTCCCATTTCCTGGGTGCTTTCCTACGTATACTGTTACACCCAAACACTCTCATCTCAGGTGTCCAGAGGTTAGTAGTTATATCTGATTATCGGTGATACTGCAGATCATCAATAATCAGGTATATTCTGCATTCTCGGTGATACTGCAGATCACCGGTAATCAGACCCTCTCTGTGTTACACCGATCGTTACAGAACGCCAGACCAAAAGATGCAAATGGACGCACACACTGACCGTCTGGGTGCACTTACCACTTCGGTGGATGCTATCAACCAAGTGCTGGGTAATCACAAAGCTATGATTGACGCTTTGTCCGGTTCTCTAAGTACCCTTCAGACGGCAGTGGATGAGGTGCGATCCCCTCCTAGCACAGACATACGTATGCCTGTCCCTGAAAAATTTTCTGGTCACAGATCTGACTTTCGAAATTTTAGGAGTAGAGTGTTGTCATATTTTGAGTTAAGACCTAGATCTTCAGGAACCATGACCCAAAGGGTCACATTTATTAAAACTCTGTTATCAGGCGATTCCCAGACTTGGGCATACAGTTTGCCCGTTGGAGATGCAGCTTTAAACTCTGTAGATGATTTTAAGACCATGGCAATAATTTACGACGATCCAGACATTGCCTCGACTTCTGAGCGGAAGCTCAAGTTACTGCGTCAAGGCAAGGGTCCGGTCGAGGATTATGCGGCAGAATTTAGGAGATGGTCAGTTTCAGCCAGGTGGGACACCTATGCTCTTTTAGACTGTTTCCTATCAGGATTATCAGATGAGGTTTCAGATTTAATGTTAAGTCTGCCCGAACCTAAAACTGTCGATGAGGCCATTTCATCGGCAATCAGGATTGATCGTAGGTTACGATACCAAAAACAGACCAGGGGCCGAGACAATGTTAAAATGTTGACCTATGCTACACCCCCGGTGACTCCATCTCCGCCCGCTTCTCCTCCCTCCGAGCCAATGCAGATTGGTTGGTCGAAGCTGTCTCAGATGGAGCGGAGACGCAGGATTTCTGAGCATTTGTGTCTTTATTGTGCTGAGGGGGGACATAGGGTTCGAAATTGCCCTAAAAAGTCGGGAAACGCCATTGCCTAGGAGTAGTTGGGGGTGACACCCTAGGCGTACAACTCTCACCCCTAGAGGATAAGCGGTTACTCCTTCCTTGTATGATTACATGGGAGGATAGATCAGAGGTCTCTGAGGCCTTCATTGACTCAGGCTCAGCGGCTAATTTTATAGATTACGAATTTGCTAAAAAATTGGGTATTCCATTCACCCCGGTAAAACCACCTATACAGGTTACAGCAGTGGATGATTCCCCACTACAGCGTAACCATCCTCTGTCTCAAACACCAGAGGTGGAAGTCACTATAGGGGTGCTGCATAAGGAAAGATTGCAATTTTTTGTGTTCCGCATGACAACCTCCACAGTCATCCTTGGCATGCCGTGGTTGCACCTTCACTCTCCTCAGATAAACTGGGCTACCGGTCAGCTAGCCAGCTGGTCAGCCCACTGTTTTCGTCATTGTTTAGCGAAGGCAACCTTAGGCCAAACCAGGATTCATGTGGAGGGTGTTCCGGAACAATATGCAGAGTTTTCGGACGTGTTTTGTCCCAAAGCTGCCGATAAATTACCTCCACATCGCCCTTTTGATTGCCCGATTGATCTCCGTTCAGGTTGTATGCCCCCTAGAGGTCATCTATACAATCTGTCGGGGCCAGAAAAGGTGGCCATGCAAGAATATATCCGGGAAAACTTAGCGAAAGGGTTCATCCGTCCTTCTCGGTCACCTGCCGGAGCGGGTTTTTTTTTTGTGAAAAAAAAAAAAAGGACGGAAGCCTTCGGCCATGCATTGATTACCGGGGACTGAATAAAATTACAGTTAAAAATCGTTATCTTATCTTTGATAGACGATTTATTCACTCAGGTCACCAAGGCTAAGATTTTTTCAAAATTGGATTTACGAGGTGCATACAACCTGGTGCGGATCAGGGAGGGCGATGAATGGAAGACGGTCTTTAACACACCCGACGGGCATTACGAGTATCTGGTGATGCCCTTCGGGTTGTGTAACGTCCCGGCCATCTTCCAGGAACTCATTAATGAAGTTTTCAGGGAGGTGTTGGGTAAATTTGTATTAGTTTACCTGGATGACATATTGATCTTCTCAGACAACCTCTCTGAGCACAGGGCTCATGTCAGATTCGTGTTACACGAGCTCAGACAAAACAGACTTTATTCTAAATAGGAGAAATGCATTTTTGAGGTAACATCTGTTGCTTTTCTAGGATACATCATTTCCACCTCAGGCCTTTCTATGGATCCCGCCAAAGTCTCTGCTGTCCTGGAATGGCCCCAACCAGTAGGTCTCAAATCACTTCAGAGATTTCTCGGGTTTGCTAATTACTATAAAAGGTTCATAAAGGGGTACTCCACTGTCATTGCACCCCTCACCAGTCTCACTAAAAAAGGGGCAGATACCAACCATTGGTTCCCCGAAGCTCTGACCGCTTTCTCCACTCTGAAAGAACTGTTTTGCTCTGCACCCATATTGAGACACGTGGACACCTCCTATCCATTCATTGTAGAGGTTGACGCCTCAGAAGTTGGGGTAGGGGCTGTGCTGTCTCAACGCTCTGGGCTGCAGGGAAGGTTACACCCGTGTGCCTATTTCTCTCGGAGGTTTTCACCAGCAGAGAAAAACTACGATATAGGTAACAGGGAGCTTCTAGCCATCAAGTTGGCCTTTAAGGAATGGCGTCATTGGCTAGAAGGAGCAGAACATACGATTACAGTCTACACGGATCACAAAAATTTGGAATACATCGAGGGGGCTAAGAGATTGAGTCCTCGTCAGGCTCGGTGGTCACTGTTTTTCTCGAGGTTTAGTTTTGTAATTACGTATACTCCTGGTAGTAAAAACATTAAGGCAGATGCTTTGTCCAGATGTTTTGAGCCACAGACAGCACAGCCCTCAGAACCTGAACCCATTGTTCCACAGAAAGTAGTACTGGGAGCCACAGAGACTTGGGAAGACTGGACGGAGACCTTAGGTCCCTTCCAGCAGGATGTCCCTGAAGGAAAGCCTGAAGGGGTTATGTTTGTGCCACTGCCCTTTCGTCTCCAGGTGTTACAGATGTTTCATTCACACAAGAATGCTGGACATCCAGGGGCCTCCAGAACACAGGATTTGATTGGTAGATGTGCTTGGTGGCCTTCTTTGGCAACAGACTGCAAAGAGTATGTCAGAGAGTGTGCAGTATGTGCTAGAAGTAAACCCTCCCGTCTGGCACCTGTGGGAACGTTGCAGCCTTTGCTCACCCCGAGTGAACCATGGACCCATCTGTCCATGGATTTTGTAGGTAAGCTTCCTAGGTCTGAAGGCATGTCGGTCATTTGGGTGGTAGTCGACCGTTTCAGTAAAATGGCCCATTTTGTGCCCTTGTAGGGACTCCCCTCGGCTCAGGAGTTGGCCGATCTTTTAATCACTCACGTTTTCCGACTTCATGGCATTCCGGAAAACATCGTGTCAGATCGGGGAGTCTAATTTGTCTCTAGATTTTGGAGGGCATTTTGCCATCAAATGGGCATGGAACTATCATTCTCGTCAGGCTACCACCCACAGACCAATGGTCAGACGGAGAGGGTTAATCAGTCTTTGGAGCAATTTTTGAGGTGTTATGTTGCTGAAGCGCAAACTGATTGGGTCAAGTTCTTGCCGTTTGCAGAATTTGCGCACAATAATCTGAAAAGCGCTTCCTCTGGGTTCCCTCCGTTTCAGGTGGTAACTGGAAAATTGCCCAAGTTTTCCCCATTGCCAGTAGCTTTCACTCCGTTTCCAGCCCTGGAGGCTTGGCAAAAGTCGTTCAAAACCATTTGGGGAATCGTGAAAAGCAACTTGGAAAAAGCTTTTCAAAGTCAGAAAGGTCAAGCTGACAAGAAACGATCCTTAGAGTGGGAGTTCCTACCAGGAGATCTGGTCTGGGTCTCCACTCGTCATTTGACCCTGAGACAACCCTCGACCAAGTTAGGTCCCAGGTTTGTGGGCCCTTTTTCTGTGACCAGGAAGATCAACAATGTTACTTATGCCATCGATCTTCCTGCTAGCATGCGTGGTGTATGGTCTTTTCATGTGTCCCTGCTTAAGCCAGCAGTCCATGTAGGTACCAATCCTCCTCCTCCTGTGATGGTAGACGACCAACCTGAGTATGAAGTAGCGAAAATTTTAGATTCACGAGTAGTGCAGAATTCACTACAATATCTGGTTCACTGGAGGGGGTATGGTATAGAGGAGAGAACATGGGTACCTGAGTGTCGCATGCATGCAGATAAATTGAGAATACTCAGAGTGAGGCGGCTGATTCCGCGTTTGACATGGCAGTTGGGACGCAGTTGGAACGCAGTGAAACCGCCGCATGCTCTAACTACAGGGCGGAGGATTCCGCGTCCAATGCGGCTAGCTGCTCGCATGGGCCTGCTTCTCTCAGTAAGGCGGAATGCGGAGGAAACGCCGCACGCTCAGACGGCGGATTCCGTATCCCATACAGCAACAACATTACAACACATGACTGGTGTGGCTGGGACTGATAGTCCACACTGGTTTAGGAGGACGCACGCGCGCGCAGAGAGGCAGGGCCTTTATGGCAGTCAGAAGAGGGTCAGCTGACCAAGCCGGTCAGCTGACTATTGCAGCTACTCTCATTGGTCCAGCACTTAAGGGTGGCGCTGGAGAGCTCCAGTGTATATATACTGGATGCTGGTCATTTATCTGGTGTCTGGCGTTGCGATCACTACGTGGTAGCACTCAGACCTTGTCAGTATCTGTGTGTATTAGTCAGTTTCCAAAGGTGTTAATGATCACGGAACTCACACCTTAGCCTAGGAATTCTGTTACTATCTGCATTGTCATCTAGACTAGTTTCCAAGGTGTTGATGGCTACGGATCTCACACCTTAGTCTAGGAATTCTGTACCATCTGTATTATTTGTATGATCTAGTTAGTCCTGGGGTGTGAGAATCTTGGAGCTCACACTCAAGCTTAGACATTGTTGATTACCTGTTATGACTTTCTGCATTTCTGACCATTCTCCTGATCTCTGATTTTGTACCTTGTATTTCTGATTCCCTGTTGCCGATACCTGGCTTGTCTCTGGATTCTGTATCTGTCTACTGTCTCTGTACTTTATCTGTCCGTGTGGTAACGACCTGGCTTCCCCGACCTCGAGAACTATCTCCCCTGTTAGGAGATAGTTCGCAGATCTGTCAGTGACACTCCTCCACTGGTGTCACTCACGTTCTGTCCTTCCCACTGTCTCAGCCTGGCTCCACCCCTTGGGGAGTAGCAGGCTTGTGGAAGGAAGCTAACTTGTCACCGCAGATCTATTGTCTTGCTCCCATTTCCTGGGTGCTTTCCTAAGTATACTGTTACACCCAAACACTCTCATCTCAGGTGTCCAGAGGTTAGTAGATATATCTGATTATCGGTGATACTGCAGATCATCAATAATCGGGTATATTCTGCATTCTCGGTGATACTGCAGATCACTGTTAATCAGACCCTCTCTGTGTTACACCGATCGTTACACAAAGTGCTTCTTAAGATCATACATCAACGCCTCAATCCAGTCATTGACAGAGAGTTACCTGATGATCAGGCAGGTTTTAGAAGAGGTTGTGGCACTCGCGATCATATTGCGAATCTTCAATGGATCTTGGAGAAATCCCACGAATATCAGAAGAATGTCTATATGTGCCTTATCGACTATAAAAAAGCCTTTGATTGTGTTGAACACGATAAGCTGTAGAAAGCCTTGGGTGAACTGGGCATGCCAACTCATCTAGTTAAGATCACTATATGACGGCCAAGAAGCCACAGTGCAAACACCCTATGGAGACACGGATTGGTTTAAAAATTGGTAAAGGTCTGAGGCAAGGTTGTATCCTATCCCCCTTCCTGTTTAATCTTTATGCCGAAGTGATCATGAGAAAATTGGATCTTGAGGAAAAAGTAATTGGCATGAAAATTGGTGGACGAAACATCAGTAACCTTCGGTATGCTGATGACACAACTCTTCTCTCAGAAACGGCAGATGGTCTGCAGCATCTGATTAATCGAATCAAAGATGAAAGTGCAAAGTTCGGCCTCCTCCTGAATATCAAAAAGACCAAGATCATGACAACAGTAGATGACGGCAATATCAAGATAGCAGTTGACAATGAAAAGATTGAGTGTGTGCAGAAATTCACCTTCCTCGGCTCTCAGATTGATGGAAATGGTGATTGTAGTCATGAAATAAAACGTCGGATAGCCCTCGGCAGAAACGCGATGGTAAGCATGAACCAAGTATGGAAAAGCAAAGACAGTAGCATTACGACCAAATGTAGACTGGTTCATGCCATTGTTTTCCCCATAACCATGTATGGCTGCGAAAGTTGGACCCTAAGAAAAGCAGATAGAAGAAAAATCGACTCCTTCGAGTTGTGGTGCTGGCGACGGTTGCTTCGCATCCCATAGACAGCAAGAATGACGAACAAAGAAGTATTGGAATGTATAAGACCAGACATGTCACTGGAAGGCAAGATCACCAGACTCAGACTCACATATTTCGGCCACGTGATGCGATCAAATTCCTTGGAGAAAGACGTAATGCTAGGACTGATCAGTGGCAAAAGGCGACAAGTCCACCAGAGAATGCGTTGGCTTGACACCATCAAAGCTGACACAGGATTGAGCTTAAGGCAACTGGCAGACATGGTACAAGATTGGACAGCGTGGAGAGAGCTAACCCATAGTATCACCAAGAGTCGGGCACGACTGAATGGATAACATCATCATCATGTATTCTTTTCCGGGTAAAATAGTTCACTTCCTGACTTGTGTCAGGAAGTAAAAAAACAAATCACTCTGCAAAAGCGCTTTGAAAAGCGCTGTACACAAAATCGTAGTGCGCAGGTAAGTGCCGGGAGGGGGGAAAAAAATCACTCACAAAATCACAAAGCACTGGCGTTTGCGATTTTAGATGTGAACAAAGCCTAATAGTGTAATACTGTTTAATCAATTCAAGGCGAACCTCCACACCATCAGTGCTCCCAGCAAACACTGTTCACCCAGCGTGTAGTCACATGCATTTATATATAAAGCCTCTCACCAGATACTGTGGCTGAAGAATGCAGACGAGCAATAGCACTTTCTCAGATTCTTAGAGACGCTTAAGTCAACAACAAAAAATGAGTTTTACTCACCTGGGGCTTCCTTCAGCCCCCTGTAGCTGATCGGTGCCCTCGCCGTGTCTCTCCGATCCTCCCGTCCCCGCCGGCGGCTACTTCCGGCCGTCAGGACCCGACAGGCTGGGAACGTGAGTGATTCTTCGCGTTCCCAGCCACAATATCTCCCCCTATGCTGCTATTGCGGCCTTCCTTGCCGCAATAGCAGTATAGGGGGCGATATTGTGGCTGGGAACGCGAAGAATCACTCGCGTTCCCAGCCTGACGGCCGGTGACGGCGAAACCGGAAGTAGCCGCCGGCGGGGACGGGAAGATCGGAGAGACACATCGAGGGCACCGATCAGCTACAGGGGGCTGAGGGAAGCCCCAGGTGAGTAAAACTCATTTTTTTTGTTGACTTAAGGTTCACTTTAATGTACTATGGCAGCGTGAGGGGGGCGTGGTTACGCTATGGAGGAGTAGGACGTGTCTGAGCGCGGCTCCCGGCAAGTTGCAGCAAATCCCTGCCAAAAATAGCCACGATCTACCTCGGACTGCTTCCAAAATATGCCAGAAAGCTCTCGGACAACGAGGAGCACCACAAAGAGAAACAAACAGAAGCGGACACCCCCAGGAAAGGGGATCAGGAGATTCCTAAAAGAACAGAACTCAGAGGAGGCCATGCTATCCAAGATGGCGCAGCAACCAGCAAAGACGCCACAATGCTTCACCTCGGAGAATATCCCGCCGGAGCTCACACTGACCGACTCACAGGGGAAAAAATCTGCCGCTTTCTCTAAGGACACCATGTCTCCACAAGCTCCAGAGATGGCCTGTGACACAAGTGAGGCGCCACAGCCGCAACCTACACTGCCACGAGGTGAGAGATCTCCCCCACATTCACGGGAAGAGACCCCGATCGCTACCCAGGTGACACCCCTGACTCCTACTAACGGGGAAAACAACCCCCAGACTCTCGGGAACCAAAAATCCCCCCCACGAGGGGAACTCAGTATGGGATTACAGGGGAGACGAGAGAGTAGTCAACAGGCGGGAAGGCCCCAAGTAACGGGACACCCTCACCAGGCTGGAGAGACAGAAGGGGTTGCGGATCTTCGCGAACAAATACGAAACCTTCCGACTAAAGGGGACTTAGAGGCATTTGCAGAAAGGCTGGAAAAATCATTTAGAAGAGAGTTAGATGGTCTCCATAAAGATATAACAGCTATAGGTCACAGAGTACTGGACATAGAGGACAAGCAGGAAGACATGAACACGAAAGTGACTTCCATGCAAGATAAAATCTCTAAACAAGACAAACAGATAGACGCCCTGCTTGCACAGCTAGATGACCAAGAAAACAGAGCGAGGAGACAGAACATCAGATTTAAAGGCCTCCCAGAAGCCACAAGGGACGAAGATCTAAGGGCTACAGTTACAGACATTTTCAATATAGTGTTAAACAGACCAGCACAAACCCCTGTAGACATGGAAAGAGTCCACCGCTCGTTAGGTCCGCGGAATCAGGACCCAGCCAAACCAAGAGACATTATATGCCGCTTGCTTCGTTTCACATATCTCTAACTAATAATGAAGACCATGAGAATGAAAGACAGACTAAACTTTGATGGGGCAAACATATCTCTTTTCCCAGATCTGTCCAGGAGAACCCTTATGCAGAGAAGGGCAGTTAAACCGGTACTAGACGCCATCAGACAAAAAGCACCAATCTACCGATGGGGATATCCATTTCCAATTATAGCAACAGTAGACGGAGTGACAGCGTCTCTACGTACAAAAGATGACTTGCCTCAATTTCTGGATGATTTAGGATTACCTGCTACAGACTTTGAGGACCCCGAGTGGAGCAACACCCCTCCCGCAGAGAGAAAGATGGCAAACAGCTGCCGGACGCAGAAAACGGAATAGGATCGTTACTCCGACCCCGGGTTCACCAACTCATGATCCTTGAGACCCCAGGTTCACCTAATCATGATCCCTGAGACTGTGAGAGCCCTCGCACTTTTATTATTTCACCGGCAGTCTATATGCTAAAACAAGGGCCTACCGCTAAAAGGGACGAAACAGGCTAACTTCTACCTAGCGCAGAATCGGACCTGTAGACGATTATACCTTCCATACACCAAAGGCCTTCAACAGGAGGACTCACGTGAGACATACACATAACATTATTATTTCTCCTTAGGTCCAGGATGAGAACATTGGATTACAGGGCCCTTACATTGCGATATGGAAAATAGATTGTTTAGCCGGTAAAAGAGGGTTTTCTGGGAACATAACAGTGGTCTTATATAAAGGGCAGGGATTCACTATACTTTAATGTATGTTACTTTATGTAATTCATATTGTATTCTTGTTAAAGGGGCGTGGGGATTGGGCCCAGGGGGTGTATGGTGTATGGCCGAGGAACAGCGATTTAGCCGGAGGTTGTACACGATCCGCTACCCTAGCCCCCCCCCCCCTCCACAAACCACAGATGCTGCACTTGACTGGGAGAGGACAGGTCATAAGAATGCTCAGCTTTAGGGGGCCCCCGTTTAGGGATCCTGCATCGGCAGGAGGCATATCAGGGTTCAGCTATACCCAATATAGGATAGGCCTTAGACCTAGTTCAGCTATTGTATTGTTTTATTCTTGTGTTGTTATCCAGTCAATGAGTGATAAGGTGAAAAGCCGGTCCCGTGCTCCCCACAACTACACAATAAGAGAATTGAAAAACTATGGCTTCAGAAACTGAAAATTCTGACATATAATATCAGAGGTCTAGGCTCCCCATGCAAAAGGGGCAGGCTCTGGACAGAAATTCGAAGACTAAATCCCCAGATTCTGTTTTTACAAGAAACTTATTTTAAGGAGGGATGTATTCCCAGACTCCCAATGCACCTATATGATAGATGGTACTTCAATAACTCACCAATTAGAAGAGCAAAGGGAGTAGCAATAGCTATAGCAAGAAACTCCCCTCTTCAGGTGACTGGGGTGGAGCAGGATGGAACAGGCAGGTACATCTTTGTTAAAGCACAGCTGGCTCAAAACAAATTCACATTTGTAAATGTATACACCCCTAATGTCCATCAGGTTCCATTCCTGAAACACATCTTTCACAAATTACAATTCTTTAGAGAGGGAGTGCTGATTTTTGGGGGAGACTTAAACATGGTGGGCAGCCCTGTCATGGATACCTCGGTAGGAACATCCTCGACATCACAGAAAGTTCAAAGAAACTTTTCCCAGGTGATGAAATCGAATCATCTCATAGACTGCTGGAGGTATTTACATCCACTCGATAAAGAATTCACGTACTATTCCCACGTACACAACCTTTATACTAGAATAGATTCACTATGGATAGACCAATACCACCTGGGCCAGGTGTCAGCTGCAAAGATAGAAAGCATTACAATCTCTGACCACGCTGGGGCGTGGATAGAGATGGAAATATCAAATGTTCGCATGGGCACCAGACACTGGAGACTTAATGAGACTCTGTTTGATGACCTAGGAGTGGTACAAAAAGTGGAAAAAGTAATAAAACATTATTTCAAAGAAAATAATCAGCAAGAAATAGCTAAAACCATGATATGGGAGGCCCACAAGGCAGTAGTGAGAGGGGAATTAATATCACAGGCGGCACACAAAAAAAAAAAAAAGAACAGGGATGGATAATGAACACCTTGGACAAAATAAAAGATTTGGAAAATAGACACCAGACACAGCATACAGGGGAGATATTGGAAGCCCTGAAAAATGAAAGGAAAAACCTACTTAAACTATTAGATAGAAAAGTCAAAAATAGTCAGAGAAAATGGTTTGTCAACAGATATGAATATAGCAATAAATGTGGTAAAATGCTGGCAAACCGCATAAAGAAAAAACAGGAATCTAATTACATACATAAGATAAAAAACCAAGGGGGTACCATGGAATTCCAAGCGGATAAAATAGCTGACATATTTAAAGATTATAATACGGGGCTATATGACATTAAAACTAACCAATCAGAAAATAAATTTAGAACAATGCAGACAAAAGATAAATGACTACTTAATTAAAGCAGACATGCCGAAATGATCAGAGGAATGGTGCAAAAACTTGGAACAAGACATTTCCATTAGTGAAATTAAAGAAGTACTCAAGACCACTCCGTCCGGTAAGTCACCAGGGCCAGATGGTCTAACAAAAAAATACTACTCCCAGTTTGCGCACCACCTCCTTGAACCGCTGTGTAAAGCCTTGAACAGTTTAAAAACAGGTGGCTATTTCCCCCCACAAAGCATGGAAGCACACATAGTGGTTCTCCCCAAGGAGGGCAAGGATCCTTCAATTTACCAAAGCTATAGGCCCATTTCGCTGATTAACCTGGACGTAAAACTATTTTCAAAGATACTAGCCAACAGACTCAAGGTGGGCATGCCGTCCCTAGTTCACCCTGATCAGGCTGGCTTTATAATGGGCAGAGAAGCCCGAGACAATTCGTACAAAGCCTTGAATGTAATGCATTGGGCCCATATTAACTCTACACAATTGATAGTCTTATCAACAGATGCGGAAAAGGCCTTTGACAGGGTGAACTGGGGACTAATACAAGGCATGCTAGAATATATAGGACTAGGCCCGATGATGAGATCATGGATTAATAGCTTATATTTCAATCCATCGGCCAAAATCAGGGCTAATGGGGTACTATCAAATAGCTTCCGGTTATCTAATGGCACGAGACAGGGCTGCCCACTATCCCCTCTATTGTTTGTACTCACACTGGAGCCATTTCTAAGAAAGGTCAGGGCAAATCAAGATATCAAAGGGGTCTGTATTGGTAGCCAGCTGTGCAAAATATCAGCCTTTGCCGATGACATCCTGTTCTACCTCACTGAACCACAGACATCAATACCACGCCTATTAGAGGAATTCGAGGAGTATGGGGAAATATCAAATTTTAGGATTAATCTCAGTAAATCAGAATATATGGGGATAGGGTTGAAGAACTCTGAAATAGAAAATTTCAAAAGAGCCTTCCCTTTCTCAACCAAAGAATCCTCCCCGAGATATCTGGGAATCCAACTAGTTGTGAATCCTAATGACATCTAGAGGAAGAATTGTGTACCAATGGTGGAGAAAATAGAAAATGACTTGGATAAATGGTCTACTCAAAGCCATACCTGGTTGGGGAGAGTAAATATACTAAAAATGAACGCTATGCCCAGGCTCTTGTTCCCAATGATGATGATCCCGATAGCACTTCCCAAACAATTTTTTGAAAAAGTAAGGTCCCTGATGATACCCTGGGGGTACCAGATATAAATTCCTATTACAAAGCTGCCGCACTTAATAGACTAGCAGACTGGCATTTTAATGAGAAACAAAAAGGATGGGTTAAGGTGGAAAAAATTCTGTCTGGGAGAAATCTATCAGGGGCAATATGGATCAATCCGAAAGAAAGGGAGCTCTCTACAGGAACCCCGAGCTGGATTAAAGCTACATTATCCCAATGGGATCTTATCAATAAAAAATTAGAATGGGCCCCGACTCCCTCTCCCCTTATCCCAATGGAAGGGTTTCCCAATTTCCCACCAGGATTGGAAAAAGGGTTCTTCGATAAATGGAAGGGATCAGAAATGATGAGACTAGGCCATTTCTTAGATGAAAATATGGTTCAAAACATCACCACACTTAGGGAAGACCTAGGCTCCTTCCCCTTAGATCAATGGAGATACTTACAAATTAAACACTGGGCATCATCATTGGGAACTTTGCGACAACTTACAGATATGACAGTTTGGGAGAGGATCTTCACCCAAGAAAATAAAACTCCACACTTCATTTCATTTGTATATAAACTTTTATTGACAGACTCATACAAAAACAAACCAAGTTTTTTATCTGCATGGGAAAGAGATATAGATAAGACACTTAGGCCCGGTTCACATTAGCGTTCCCTGTACGGATTCGCCGGGCCGGATCCGGACCGTATACTGTACAAACGGAACGTATGTTCCGCATAGCAATGCAAAGGCTATGTGGACGTTCACACGCGTCCGTTCCGTACAGTACGGAGCCGGACCGGAGCCGGACTCCGGACGCTTTTCCAACATGCGCTATTTTTCGGTCCGGATCATCCGGCCCACGCACCCGGACCGGATCCTGACTGCACCATCCGGAAAGATGAAAGCAATGGGAAACGGAAGCACAGAACACACTGGAGACAAACACCGGACGTTTTACCCCACTTCCTATGAGTATCATAGCGGCCATTTCGGATAGGGACACATGGGCCCAGCATATCTGAAGTGGAGCAGCAGTGACACTCGTGCTGGAGCTGTTTTGGCAGTATGTCGGAGGTGGAGGTGAGGCCTACAGTGGAGGACCTAATTCTACGGGTGCACCAGGTGCACCTTCTGCAGACCCCAACAAATTTTAAGGTATTTTTTTTTTTCCCACGGATCCGGATGGCAGCCTGAAGCAGTCCTGATGCAAACGGACCGGATCTGGATCGGATCGGAACCATACGGTTCCAATCCGGATCAGGTCCTGATACGATCCGGATCCGGTCCGTTTGCGTGCCAAAGCACAAGTGTGAACGGGGCCTTACTGAGGGAAAAACGCAAAGAGTCTTACGTTTGGCACATACCACCTCAATCAGCTCGAGTATACAGGAGAGCTCATATAAATTGCTGGTAAGATGGTACAGAGTAAGGTGACTCTCGCAAAAATATATGCCACACAAGACCCCTATTGCTGGAGGGGCTGTGGCGGGGAAGGTAATCTTCTGAATCTATTCTGGGGTTGCCCAATAATCCAACCGTTTTAGAAAAAGGTGATAATAATCATTAAAGAGATAACAAGAGTTGAGATAGATCATTCGCCATGGCAGGTCCTCTTTCATCTAGCACCACTGCCTACCAAAAAATATAAAAAGACGGTGATCCCCTTCCTGCTAAATGCAGCAAAAGCATCAATTCCAACATTATGGAAAATAGATAAACCCCCTACAATCAGATATTGGTTCTCGAGAGTAAACAATATACAAGAGGCAGAGGAAACTATCCTGGCTAGTAGAGACAAATTCGAAAAATACAAAAAAACCTGGCTCCCATGGATACTATATCAAGACTCTGTACACTATAACAAAGTTCTGAATGACGATGACTGAGGTGGTATTAAGCCTAAAGCAGGGGACTGGACAAAAGACATAGAAGGACAACTATTCACTAACTAGATATTATTCATAAGAATTTTCTTGTTGGGGGTTAATGAGTGGGGGGACATGGGACGAGGCAGACATAAAGATAGTGTTACGAGGACAGACAGACTGTTGACCCTGACACCAGTGGTAGACGTGGGCTCTCCCAGGGCGCGGAGTCTAAGTGGCTACGGGTCTTCACCAGAGCACCCCGCAAGGGATGATGGGCTGCTACCCCTAGCGGGCAACGGACTACTTTAGCTGCCTGGTAGCCACCAGGTCGCAGCCCCTGGGATTGCCCCACCGGAGGCAGAGAGAACAACCGAGTCCGCTGTGAGAGACTTGGAAGCGTAGTCAGGAGCGTAGCACAGGTCGAGGCAGGCGGCAGACAGGCGTAATCGGTTAAACAGGCACAGGTCGAGGCAGGTGGCAGACAGACGTAATTGGTAAAACAGGCACAGGTCGAGGCAGGCGGCAGACAGACGTAATCGTAGTCAGGAACAAACCGAGGTCAATATCAGAGATCAGGAACAGAGTAATGCTAGTGACACACCAACAAGCTGCAACGAAGTAACAGCACTGAATGCTGCCACCAGACTTCCTTAAATAGTGCATTTGAATCTGGCGCCAGATTGTGTGATGACGCGTACGCGCACGCGCCTTGACGCGTACGCACATGCCCATCAGACGCGTACAGACGTACGCATGCACGCACGCATGCGTACTCCATAGCGGCGTCCCCGGAAGTCATAATAGATAAATGAAAACACAGGACGCCCAGGACGGAGGCCTCGCCGCTGAGCACGGTAACAGATAGACTGGATGTAGTTATAGTTAAGTTATATTTTATGCAGAACAAAGGACTAGATATATAAGGCAAGTGCCGAATGCATTAAATACGGATGTCTTCAAGAAATGCAGCACTGTTCAGCATTAGAGCATCTTATATATTCCCAGGATAGAACCAAGATTGTTGAATATGTCTGTTTGGGCGTGCAAAATACCTCAACAACATGGACTAGAGACAATCATTGGTTACTACACTGGCAATGTTGCAACGGAGATGTAAAAATGTGCCTTATAAAAATCTTGAAAATTATAATATGTACTGCTATAGACTTTGAAGTCTATGCCTGATTCTCTAGTAAAGTACTTGTTTACGTAACAGCTGTTAGATTTCACTTTTCTTTGGGGAGTAAAAACAAAGAGAAATATCTTCCATGGAAATAATGACAATAAAAACTTGACAGGGATTATAATCTTTCCCTACGCTATACTAAACTAAGGGATGTACTTATTTTGAGCCACAAGAACCGCTTTTGCTGTGTGCACTGCAGCTCACAGTCCTTCAGAAGGCATTGTTAGTCCATATTGTAACCAATCTTTGATCAAAGTACCCAAAACGTTAAAAAAAATGTAAGCTTTGAGTTGAAAAAGACCACATTTTTGGAAGTAAGACATGACATTTAAGTAAGACATTTTTGGAAGTAAGACACTTCCATTAAGGATGATTCAAACGATGACTGAACTAGCTGAAGGAGGCTGCATAGCCAATGTTCTGACCTTGTTGTCTGTAGAGGCCTTCACACTGTAGGCAGAGCAGAAGCATGCAATATATCAGATGCATCATCTATACATAACAATGTGCAGTAGGGTATCACAACGTACACACTCATAACTGATGAAAACAGACTTTGTGAATAGGCCTATAGTTCCACGTGTCATCTGCCACCCAAACCAGAAAATGGTCTAGCAGGTGACAGTGTGTGAATTAACTCTTACACTTCCAGTTAGGCATGCCATGAAGAAGTTATGGGCAAGAGATATATTAATTGTTCATATTACAGTGGTCACTTTCTCCACCACTACTATTTTATATTACCATTCTGAGATAAACAATGCAATTAAGACTGCACATAAATCTGGTACACTGTAACTTTTTTTTTTAGGTAGTAAGTATATAACATTTCTGTGTGGAGTGATGAGTGAGCATGCTGTGTGGGATGTTTATGTAACTTTTAGCAGCGAGGACTGAAACATGGATATGGTCTAGCATGAACATACCCATTTTGGTATTGTTGGTTGCAACCACGATACTTCACTAGCAGCTGCTACTATGTTAACTAACATAGTTATTATATACAGTAAGTATACTATTTTAGTTAACATAGTAGCGGTCACTAGTGAAGTATCGCGGACGCCTTACTTCACAGAGACCACCCGCATTAAAAGTTACTTAGCAACGCACGTAACTAAGGAAGGCATGCTCCTTACATAGCAGCGTGCACTGCTATGTAAGGCGTGAATAGCGTCCACTCCTTCACATTAGCTTAATTAATCAAGCTCCTAGACCCTTAATGGCACAGGATTTAGCTTGTTCTTGCAAGAGTAGACTAGATCCTAGTTGGTAGAAGGATCATATAGTCCTTTCAGGGCACAAGATTTAGCTGGCTTTGTATGAAGAGGCTAGATCCTAGTGGGTTAAAGGACTTGGTCCCTTCCTGGCACAGGATTTAGCTTGTTCTTGCAAGAATAGCCTAGATCTTAGTGGACTAAGGGACATAGCCCCTTCAGGGCACAGGGCTTGGTATAAATAATAGATTAAAAGCTTGACACCTTTGCTGTTTTCCCTATCAGGGATAGAAAGAATAGGGCTTAAGGTGGCCATACACTTGTCGATTTTCTGCATCAATATCTGCCAATTTGATCATCAGATCGAATCAGCTAGAAACTGATGCCACGATTACCAATCAATGTTTGGCTGAAATTGGTCAATTTGGTTCATCGATCTGGCCAGGAAAATTTCAGTTGATCAGAGCGCATTGCTAGCAGCATTACATTTTGTGATGACCAACACAGCAATGGAGCTACTCACACCTATCCATGGTGCGGTTCTGTTGACTTCTCTCCCTGCTGTCTACTCTTTGCTCTCTCTTCACCCGTGAGTCTGTGCCTGTGTGATGTAACAAATACTAGAGGTCAAACGCTGGTGACTAGTGATGGTCATGTCTAGGAGACGTTATGGAGAAGCATGTGATTTATTTGATCAACTGATTTTCTGATTTGCTGTGATCACATCCTGCTTTAGCACATGACCATGACTAGCAAATCAGAGACTTTCATATCTATCACCTGACCAGACTGATCGCATGCTTCTCCATGATTTCTCCTAGACATTACCATCACTACTGGAGGGCTCCAGTGGTCATTTAGGGTATGCGCTTTGGTGTCCCTAGTTAGTGTCTGCCCTCCAAAGTTCTAATTGCATCACACAACCGCTCTGGGACTTGGGAGTACAGAGATAGGAAGAAGCAGCAGGTGGGGACAGAATACATGAAAACTGCACGGGGGACAGGTGAGAGCTAGTCCCTACACTGCACAGCCCGAGGTGGGGATGTGTGACTAGCAGTGAACTACCTTCTGGACTTTGGATTGGACTTTGAGTGACTGTAAATATAAAAAGTGTAATGGACATACTATGACATTTAAAAAAAGGTTTCCTTTGAATGAGTGCAGTATGGGTGTGTTTGATTAAAAGTTCAAAACTTTAAATTCATTGTACATAAATGTATTTAAAGGAATACTGTAGGGGGTCGGGGGAAAATGAGTTGAACTTACCCAGGGCTTCTAATGGTCCCCCGCAGACTTCCTGTGCCAGCGCAGCCACTCACCGATGCTCTGGCCCCGCCTCCAGTTCACTTCTGGAATTTCAGACTTTAAAGTCTGAAAACCACTGCGCCTGCGTTGCCGTGTCCTCGATGCCGCTGATGTCACCAGGAGTGTACTGCACAGGCCGAGTATGGTCTGTGTCTGTGCAGTATGCTCCTGGTGACATCAGCGGGATCGAGGACATGGCAACGCATGTGCAGTGGTTTTCAGACTTTAAAGTCTGAAATTCCAGAAGTGAACCGGAGGCGGGGCCAGAGCATCGGTGAGTGGCTGCGCGGGCACAGGATGTCTGCTGGGGACCGTTAGAAGCCCCGGGTAAGTTCAACTCATTTTTCCCTGACCCCCCTACAGTATCCCTTTAAGTGAATAAAGGACATAAAAATTATATAATATAGGTGTAGGGCCTTATATAGTTTGACATTTTTACCTCATACATTCACCAATTTGTCCCTTGTAGAGCCCTCAATGAAAAGTCATCTATAGTATATGGGTCAACCTTGTTTATAACTTTCCCATTGTCATTGGACCAAATTTTTTATCTTATAACAAAAAGGGGCCAATGGGGAAAATGTGCTTTAAAGATGCCAACTGCTACCAATTGAGCAAAT
Organism: Hyperolius riggenbachi; assembly: GCF_040937935.1. NCBI lineage: Eukaryota > Metazoa > Chordata > Amphibia > Anura > Hyperoliidae > Hyperolius > Hyperolius riggenbachi. The sequence continues at coordinate 316,808,405 of NC_090649.1, read as the reverse complement.
GGTTACTGCCACATTGCTCTGATAATTGCAGTGAGTAATGTAACTGAGGGGGAGAACACCCGAAGTGCAAGAAAATAAATCGCTGTATTCAAGGATCATATCTGTGTGAAACATGGTGGTAAAGGAGCGGCTAGAAGGCTTGTTTTATATTGGAACCTTATATATGTGTCTAAAGGGCAGAATGGGGTCAGCATGTCTGAGCACTGGAGCAGAAACAAATGCTTTCTTCAACTTATTGAATGCCTCTAGAACTTCTTCCATGTATGCAAAAGAAAGAAAAACACCTAATATCATGTTATCCTTAGTCATTACTTTAAGGGCCCTTTTACACTTGCACTAAAAAAACTTGCATTACGTTACCCTGTAATACTGCAGAGTAACGCTATGGCAATGGGGACTAGCACACCTACCGCATCGCCAAGCTGCCGCAAAGTTAACAGCGCATTACCGCTGGACACTATGCAAATATTTGTATTTGTCTACTTCAAAATTTTCCAAATTTTAACATTAAAGAGGACCTAAACTGAACTTAAAAAAGTTTAATTTACCTGGGGCTTCTACCAGCCCCTTGCAGCCGCCCTGTGACCGCACCGTCACCGAATGATCCTCCAGTCCCCCGCAGTAGCTGAGTTTCGTTTTCGACCACTCATCCAAGTGGATGGCCACTGCGCCTGTGCGTTCCTAGCCGTTTGCAAACTCGATCATGTTTTCGCCACCGGGAGCGTCCTGCGCATGCACAGTATGCGAAAATCTTGTACTGTGCATGCACAGGACACTCCCGGCAACAGGAGCATGATCAAGGACATGTGGCTGGAAACGAAACTCAGGGGGCCACTGCAGGGGATTGGTGGATCGGTCTGTGAGGGCGTGGGCACAGGGCGGGCTGCAGGTGGCTGGTAGAAGCCCCAGGTAAGTTAATCTCTTTTTTTTTTTTTTTTAAAGTTCAGTTTAGGTTCCCTTTAAAGGATACAACCGACGAGTATAAATAAAAACAATCCCCTTACCTGGAACTTCCTCCAGCCCCTGGAAGACGTTCTGTGCCCTTGCCACAGCTCTGCTCCTGGCCGGTGGCCCGGAGTCCTTTCTGGTACCAGAGGCCTATTTGCGTTCCAGTGCGCGTCTCAAGTAGTCATGCTGACATCATCCGGACTGTACTGCGCAGGCACAGTAGCTCTGCGCCTGTGCATAACAGACCGGATGATGCCAGTGCGACTCAGTGAGACGCATGCTGAAGCACAGGAGAAGCCGACCTGGAAGACGACATGGCGAGGTCGGCTTCTCCAACGGAGGGGACCGGGAGCCACCGAGCTGCGACGAGGGCACAGGACGGCTGCCAGGGGCTCGAGAAGGCCCCTGGTAAGTTGATTTTTTAAAATTTTATACTCCTTGGACCTTCCCCTTAAAGAGAATCTGTACTCTAAAATTCTTACTATAAAAAGCATACCATTCTTTTCATTATGTTCTCCTGGGCCCCTATGTGCTGTTTCTGCCACTCCCTGCTGCAATCCTGGCTTGTAATTGCCAGTTTTAGGCAGTGTTTACAAACAAAAGACATGGCATGTGATAGGCTGAGAGGAGCTCAGTCTGTGACTCATACAGAGCCTGCAGGGGGCGTGGAGAGGATGTGTATAGCTTCTATCCTATTACAAACAGAGCAGCACATTCTTGCCTGAGCCTGACAAAGCCATCAGAAGAAAGAAGATTAGATGATATAACAGAGATAATACAGCCACTGTGCAACTAGGAAAGGCTGCCGTAAGACAGACCACATTAGAACATGTATAGGAACTTATAGGATAGAAGAAATAAGGCTGAAAATTTTGTCACAGAGTCTCTTTAAGGAAACGTAATGATATTATCAAGGACCGCTGTCGTTTGAATTATAAAACAACATGTTTTGCGTAAGGATTCATTGTGGTATGCATGACTATTGGGCGTCGCAGAAGTGTATCTGGAGGTGTGACTGGGGCGTGTCTTAAGGTACAGTGACCAGATTTTTCTAGGCTCAACCTGGGACCAGAAGTGGGCGTGTCCATGATGTGGTGGAAAAATGGGTGTGTCCATGACATAGTGTGGGCACCATGTAATGTAACTCTGAGGCAGTGGGCCAGAGTTTCCTCCCAAAACACAGATAGACAAAGTGACCCTAAAGGTAATTAGGCAATGTTCCCCAAACGCATAAGAAAGCAGTGTTTCCATAATTATGTAGTGAAATGGAAGATTTGCATCATGGATGTCAGTCCGTGACATGACTATGTACTCTGTAAAGTGCTGCAGAAGATGCAAGTGCTACATGAATACATAATAATGATATGGCGGGACATTAGACTTTGACTATGGCCGGGATTAGATTGTGAGCTTCGCCAAGGACATGACTACATCCTCTGTAAAGTGCTGCCTTAGATGCCAGTGCTATATAAATACATAATAATATTGTAGGACATTAGACTATGAATAGGGTGGGGGGATTCGATTGTGCGCAAAATCTGCAAAACCTGCTGATGCTAAAGTATTAGCATACAATAAAATCGGGGGGAGTGTGTGTGTGTGTGTGATCGCCACACACGCGCGCGCGCGTGCGTGCGTGCGTGTGTGTGTGTGTGGATCACTCGAAAACGGCTTGACGGATTTGAACGAAACTTGGTACACAGATCCCTTCTTACTACCTGGGATGATATGTTCTGGGGGTCTCGCGTCTTCCCTGGTGGAGCTACAAACACCCAATCAGATTTTACGGATTCATATCAATGGAAAAAATGTAAAAGGCTGCCATTCTCACAGTAATCAAGCCAGAGTCCCCACACTTGGCACAGTTGGTCACTTGGTGACCGAGGTTACAAATCCAGAAAAAGTGGGCGGAGCATAAAACAGCCAATCAAATTTCAGCCATTCATTTTTAATGGGAAAATGTAAACTGCAGCCATTCTTAGACTGTTAATCGCAGGGGTCTCAAACCTGACACACTTAGTCACTGGGTGACTGAGATTAAGATTCAAGAAACTAGGTGGAGCCTACAACAGCCAATCAAAATTCTCCTATTGATTTTCAAGGGGAATATTTAAACTGCTGCTATTCTAACACTGTTAATGGCAGAGGCTTCAAACTTGCTACAGTCGGTCATTGGGTGACTGGGGTCCAAATTCACTAAATGGGCAGGGCCACATACAGCCAATCAGATTTCCTTGGTGTATAAACTGCTTCCATTCACACATTTTTGATGCCAGGAACCTGAAAGCTCACACACTTGGCCATTGAGTGACTGTGTGTCAAGGTTACAAAAAGTGGGCGGAGCCAAAACAAATTTTACTGGGAAAATATAAACTGCAGCCATTCTAACACCGTTAATGGCAGGGGTCTCAAACTTTGCACAGTTGGTCACTGGGTGAATGAGATTAAGATTTTGGAAGGTGGGGGTAGCCTACAACAGCCAATAAAAATTCACCTTTTGATTTTCAAAGGGAATATTTAAGCTGCTACCATTCTCTTATACTGTTAATAGCAGATGCCTCAAACCTGGTACAGTTGGTCACTGGGTGACTAGGGTTCAAATTCAGAAAGGGGGCGGAGCCACAAACAGCCAGATTTGTTTATTTTTCAATGGGAATATACAAATTATTGATACCAAGGACCCCAAAGCTAATAAACTTGATAACTGAGTGACTGTATGTCAAGGTTAGAAAAAGCCAACAAATACATTTTGTAAATGGCAGTTTTCCCAAACTTGACACAACTGGCCACTGGGTGACTGGGATGAATATTCAGAAAAAGGGTGGAGCCTACAACAGCCAATCAAAATTCACCTATTGATTTTCAAGGGGAATATTTACATTGCTACCATTCTTACACGGTTAATGGCAGAGGCCTCAAACCTGATACAGTCAGTCATTGGGTGACTGGGGTCCAAATTCACTAAAGAGGTGGAGACACAAACAGCCAATCAGATTTGTTAGATTGATTTCAGCCATTCTGTTATTGGCAGGGTTCTCAAACGTGACACAGTTGGCCACTGGGTGACTGGGACTAATATTCAGGAAAGTGGGTGGAGCCTACAGCAGCCAATCAAAATTCACCTGTTTATTTTCAAGGGGAATATTTACATTGCTGCCATTCATGCAATCTTAATGGCAGAGGCCTTAAATCTGGTACAGTCAGTCACTGGGAGACTGGGGTGTAAATTTTGAAGGGGGCGGGCCAAAAACAGCCAATCAGATTTGTTTAATTTCAATGGTAAACTGCAACTTATTGATGCCAAAGACCCCACAGCTCATAAACTTGGTCATTGAGTGACTGTATGTCAAGGTTAGAAATAGTGGGCGGAGCCAGAAACAACTAACTTTTTACATGGGAAAATATAAACTGCAGCTATTCTTACACTGCTAATGGCAGGGTTCTCAAATTTGACACAGTTGGTCACAGGGTGACTAGGATTAATATTCAGAAAAGTAGGTGGAGCCTACAAGAGCCAATCAAAATTCACCTATTGATTTTCAAGGGGAATATTGAAACTGCAGCCATTCTTACACTGTTATTGGCAGAGGCCTCAAACCTGCTACAGTCGGTCGTTAAGTGTCTGGGGTTCAAATTCAGTAAAGGGGCGGAGCCAAAAACAGCCAGATTTCTTTGCTGGATAAACTGCTTCTATTAGCACAATTTTGATGGCAGGAACCCTAAAGCTCACAAACTTGATCATTGAGTGACTGTATGTCAATTTTACAAAACGTGGGTGGAGTTAAAAACAGATTTTTCTAATAATAATAATCCGAACATTTATATAGCGCTTTTCTCCTGTTGGACTCAAAGCGCTCAAGAGCTGCAGCCACTGGGACGCGCTCAGGAGGCCACCCTGCAGTGTTAGGAAGTCTTGCCTTGAACTCCTTACTGAATAGGTACTTGACCTAGCCAGGATTCGAACCCTGGTCTCCCATGTCAAAGGCAGAGCCCTTAACCAGTATTTCTGGGAAATTGTAAACTGCAGCCTTTCTTCACTGTTAATGGCAGGGTTCTTTGTACAGCTGGTTACTGGATGACTGGGATTAATAATCAGGAAAGTGGGTGGAGCCTAAAAATGCCAATCAAAAATCACGTCGCTTTTCAAGGAGAATATTAAAATTGCTGCCATTTTTGCACTGTTAATGGCACTAGCCTCAAGCCTGGTGCAGTTGGTAATTGGGTCATTGGGTTTCAAATTCAGAAAAGGGGCAGAGCCACAAACAGTGAATCAGATTTGTTTCATTTCATGGGAAAATACAAATTATTGATGCCAAGGACCCCAAAGCTCACAAACTTGGTCATTGAGTGATTGTGCGTCCTGGTTACAAAAAGTGGGCGGAGCCAAACACAAATTTCACTGGGAAAATGTAAACTGCAACCCTTCTTACTGTTTATGGCAGGGTTCCCAAACTTTGCCCAGATGGTCACTGGGTGACTGAGATTAATATTCAGGGAAGTGGGTGGAGCCTATAATAGCCAATCAAAATTCACCTGTTGATTTTCAAGGGGAATATTTAAATTGCTGCCATTTTTACACTGTTAATAGCAGATGCCTCAAACCTGCTACAGTTGGTCATTGGGTGACTGGGGTTCAAATGCTGGAGAGGGGGTGAAGCCACAAACAGCCAATCTGATTCGTTTAATTGCTATGGGAATATACAAATTATTGATGCCAAGGACCCCAAAGCTCACAAACTTGGTCATTGAGTGTTTGTGTGTTAGGGTTAGAAAAAAAGTGGGCGAAGCCAACACCAAATACCTACACGCGCAACGCCGGGTCATCAGTGGGTGGAGACAAATACAAATTTCACTGGAAAATGTAAACTGCAGCCATTCTTACACTGTTAATGGCAGGGTTTATAAACTTTGCACAGTTGGTTACAGAATGACTGGGATTATTATGTAGAAAAGTGGGTGAAGCCTATAAAAGTGAATCAAATTTCACCTATTGCTTTTCAAGGGGAATATTTAATTGCTACCATTCTTGCACTGTTAATGGCACAGGCCTCAAACCTGGTACAGTTGGTCACTGGATAACTGGGGTTCAAATTCAGTAAAGGGGGTGGAGCCACAAACAGCCAATCAGATTTTTTCATTTCAATGCAAATTATTGATACCAAAGACCGCAAAGCTCACAAACTTGGTCATTGAGTAATTGTGTGTTAGGGTTAGAAAAAGTATGCGGAGCCAACATCAGCCAAATACATACCCGGGCAACGTCGGGCAATCAGCTAGTTTAATAAATATGAGCCCTCAAAATGCCAAATGCAACAATAACCCCAAAGTAGCAAATGCAGTCTCTATGACCATCAAATAATAACTGCAGCAACTGTTACCTCTGTCACATGAATTGCAATAACTGTTACCTCTGACACATGAAATGCATCAGAAAACGATAACTCCAACTACGCAAACGGTAAATGAGGCAAACATTACCTCATGCGGCCACAGAGTCCCACGGCTGGGACACCTGGTGGCCAAAAGTGGAACATAATCTGGGACACATTGCAGCCTGGGACACATTGCAGCCTGGGACAGGGGACCCTGAACCTGGGACATGTCCTGCATTCTTAAAGGGAACCTGAAGCGAGTAAAATTATTTAAAATAAACACATGACGTTGCTGCAAATAAATATTACATACTAACCTCACCATTAGTTCCTCTCAGAAGCTCACCATTTTCTTCTTACAGTGATCCCTTCCAGTTCTGACAATATTTTGTCAGAACTGAAATATACCAGTTGCTGTTAGTTAGTTATCAGCAGCTGTCAGTTATAACTGAATGTGCAAGGTAATGTCCATGTTTCCCTATGGCTCAAGTGGGCGAGATTACAGTTCAACAGTGTGCTGACCATGTAGCTGTAATGGCCATTTTTAAAATGGAGGATGGAAAATTCCATTGATCACAGTGGACAAATGGTACGCAGGAGAGGAGAAAGAGATTGAGGAGTAGACTACACAGGAGGTAAGTATGACCTGTGTATGTTTATTTTTACTTTTTTTTTAGTTCAGGTTCTCTTTAAAGTTGGGAGGTATAACTAAATTAATATTAGTTATGATTTCTCTTTTTGGAATAGCACTTTTCATAATGAATAGTGCAACTCAAGTCAAATAAAGGTAACACATTTCAGTATTGCAAGTATAAAACAAGTGATATGGTCACCGTAGATAATACTATTCTATACACACAAAACTGCAGGTGGTACTCTGCTGCTCTACAGATTGGTCGCCTGGAAACGGACTGCATCATTAGTTTACTATTGGAGCCAGCAATAGCCGAGACCCAGGAGGCAGTGGGACATCACGCACTGCTATATTTTTATTATTCAATACTTAATTTTCAAAAAGATATAATTATTACGAACATTGGAGCATTTTGAAATACATGAATTATTGCAAGATGTCCCGCCTCCCCCGTGCTCTCGGATATGCATCGATGGTAAACGGTAAAGTAGTCGTTTCGGAGCTTCCGGGTAGCGCAATTTGTTGCTCTACTGCAGTGTACGTACGTCACTGAGCTGCGCCTAACCTCAGGCGTCACCTTCCTGTAATTGCGACGGTAACTTGGTCACATGTGCGGATGTTACGTGTGTAAATGACATCACTAGTGTCTTTTTATCCACATGGTGGTAGGATTCACCGTTTTTTACTTGTAGAATAAGTGGTAGGTAAAATAACAAAGAAGATGTTCCAAAAGAAGGGATCACATTAGATACCGCATTGCACAGTGGCGGCCAGGTCGTTTAAATTAACATTCGCTGGAACAAATATACTGTACAGAGTAAATCATGGTAAGTGCTATAGACTGCTTCTGACTTACGTGAAACTTTTACTGTATGTTCTCAAACTTATACTTATTTATGTGTGCTTTTAACATTAGAAAGTAAGGTATAGTCTTTAACAGGGAGATCATAATGCAAATAACTTAATGGACAAATTTTTTTTTATATTACTGTATACATTAGTTTTGTCTATGTCCTGTGTAAAAATATTTATTTAAACTGCTAGTTAAATTAATCATGGTTGATGACATCTTTATGGAATTTTTGTTTATGCCGTGTTCAGAAGCCAGTATAAATAATACCTGCATAAAAATAAAAGGATTGACTTTTGGGTGCATGTGAATCTCAGAAAACCTTTTATTAATCACAATTATACAACACAGTACAAAACCCCCAATAAAATATAATGTAGCTAAAAAATAATTTGACCAAATCAGAGATTAGGTAAATCTGTGAACCAAAAAGGTAAACAAACAAGAAGGGGTTGCATTCCCCTACTTGTACAGGGAGTTTTAGCATTCCTCTATGCAAATGGTAGGAATCCAGCATATAAGGTTGGCCACTCACTTAGAGCGCTGTATGCATACAGTTAGTTCTCACTTGTTCCTAAGTTACCTAATAATCAATTTTGAGGTCACCAATGAGGATCCATTAGGCAATTTATTATCTGCCCAGATAACCAGGTAGTCAACTTTCAAAATTATAATGCATAACTAGATATCATCGGTTTTGGAGTTGATGATTCCCAGAATCTTGTATGCAC